>NW_026600358.1:336792-350251 GCF_029448725.1 Salvelinus fontinalis
ACTTAGGGAGGAGGCCTCTGATGTTGACATGCATGAGGCCAAGGCTTTTTCGATCACAGAAGTCAACAAAGGAGGGTGACTGGGGACATGCAGGGCCTGGGTTTACCTCCACATCACCCGAGGAACAGATGAGTAGTAGGATGAGGGTGCGGCTAAAGGCTATCAAAACTGGTCGCCTAGAGCGTTGGGGACAAGGAATAAAAGGAGCAGATTTATGGGCTTGGTAGAATAGATTCTGGGCATAATGTGCAGACCAGGGTATGGTGGGGCACGGGTACAGCGGAGGCAAGCCCAGGCACTGGGTGATGATAAGAGAGGTTGTATCTCTGGACATGCTGGTCTCAATGGGTGAGGTCACTGCATGTGTGGGGGGTGGGACAAAGGAGGTATCAGAGGTACGGAGAGTGGAACTACGGGGTCCATTGCAAACCAAAACAATGATAACTAGCCTGAACAACAGTATGCAAGGCATATTGATATTTGAGAGAGACATACAATTACATTTACATTTACATTTAAGTCATTTAGCAGACGCTCTTATCCAGAGCGACTTACAAATTGGTGCATTCACCTAATGACATCCAGTGTAACAGCCACTTTACAATAGTGCATCTAAATCTTTTAAGGGGGGGGGGGGGGGGCAGAAGGATTGCTTTATCCTATCCTAGGTATTCCTTGAAGAGGTGGGGTTTCAGGTGTCTCCGGAAGGTGGTGATTGACTCCGCTGTCCTGGCGTCGTGAGGGAGTTTGTTCCACCATTGGGGTGCCAGAGCAGCGAACAGTTTTGACTGGGCTGAGCGGGAACTGTACTTCCTCAGTGGTAGGGAGGCGAGCAGGCCAGAGGTGGATGAACGCAGTGCCCTTGTTTGGGTGTAGGGCCTGATCAGAGCCTGAAGGTACTGAGGTGCCGTTCCCCTCACAGCTCCGTAGGCAAGCACCATGGTCTTGTAGCGGATGCGAGCTTCAACTGGAAGCCAGTGGAGAGAGCGGAGGAGCGGGGTGACGTGAGAGAACTTGGGAAGGTTGAACACCAGACGGGCTGCGGCGTTCTGGATGAGTTGTAGGGGTTTGATGGCACAGGCAGGGAGCCCAGCCAACAGCGAGTTGCAGTAATCCAGACGGGAGATGACAAGTGCCTGGATTAGGACCTGCGCCGCTTCCTGTGTGAGGCAGGGTCGTACTCTGCGGATGTTGTAGAGCATGAACCTACAGGAACGGGCCACCGCCTTGATGTTAGTGGCATAAAGGCATAAGGCATAAAGTGATTGCAGGTCTTGATTGGGAGAGCTAGCTAAAACAACAGGTGAGATAACAGCAGCTAGTCAGCTAACACAGCAACAGAAGGTAAAAATGGCGACGACTAGGCAGAGAGGGTCGGATTAACTACACACAGATCCTGAGTTAAAGCACAGAGCCGACAGATAAAACACAAATAAACAGAATGGAGTACCGTGAATTAATGGACAGTCAAGCAGGCATCAGCTATGTAGCCAAGTGATCATAGTGTCCAGGGGGCAGCCGTAGATGGAGCAGTTAGGCCTCCACTAAGCTAGCACGCGTTTAAAGTTAGTAGCCCGGGGGGTGGTCTGCTCAGACGGAGGCCGGTTGAGGGCACCGGTTGAGGGCACGTCTGCAGACCAGACGTGGTCGTGTCGACAGAGAATCCAAGCCGTATGGCGATGGCGAAAGAGAGGTTGTGAATTGTAGAATTGTGTTTGCTAACTGGTGCTAGCTTCCTGGCTGCGCTAGCTGCAAGATAAGCTAGCAGTTAGCAGACCGGGGCAGGCAAGTTAGCCTTTGGGGGACAAGTCTGTTTTTGCCTCTTCGTGCGGTGACGTTGATAGACCAGTCGTGGAATTAGTAGGGTTCCAGGTAGCTCTAGGTAGCTAGCAGGCCTAGTAGGTTAGCAGAATGGGCCTTCAGCGGGCGTCACGCCTGAGGGGCCTGTTGGAGTCCTCGGGCAGATTATGTCGGTATTCCAGTCGTAGAGGATCGGCGGGGTTCCGTGCTCCGTACCGGCAGTAAAGGGGTCCGGATATTGTAGCCCAGGAGTGGGCTTCAGTGGTAGCACAGGAGCCCTAGCCGGGCTAGGTTCAGGCTAATTGGTGCTTGCTCCGGGATGGAAACGCTAGCCAGGAGTGGTCACCCGGGATTGTGGTTAGCTAGTTGCGAAGATCCAGATGAAAATGTTCAGAGTTTGCGGTAGGAATCCGGGGATATGGAGAGAAATAGGTCCGTTATGCTCTGGTTTTAGTCACGTTGTTCGAACTAGCGAGAGCTTTCCGAGCTAAAGGTTAGCTGATGACCGCTAGCAATGGTTTGCTAACTGATAGCTGGTAGGCAGTTAGCTGGCTATCTTCAGTAGATGGATTCCAGATCAGAAGTAAATAGAAATACTTTAGAAAAAAGCAGATCCACGCCACATTGGGTGAGGCGGGTTGCAGGAGAGTATTTAGAAGTTGAGGTTTAAGAAAATATTTTTAAAAGATATGCGAAGAAAAATATGTAAAAAGATATATACAAGGGACACGGGACACGACAGGACAAAGACGTCTACACTGCTACGCCATCTTGGAGTCAGTAACTTGCAGCCAGGGGGCTTTTGAATGGAGTGATGGAGAAAAATGGATGATTGCACAGCTCACTGTTATCCTGTCTCAATGAAAACCATACACCTCTCAAACAAACACTACCAAGAATACTAGAAGACTGCAGTGGTCCAGATTTACACGCCTGCTGGTTGTCATTGGTACTACACACATAGAACGTCAAATCCCATAATATACAATAGGTTGTTACACATTTTGTGCCTTTGATGATTCAACACAAATCCAGGAATATTAAATAATAACTATGAACCTATCTCCTCCCCCTCCCTCTCTCTGCCCACCCCCATCTCCCCCCTCCCTCTCTCTGGCCACCCCCATCTCCCCCCTCCCTCTCTATGGCCACCCCCATCTCCCCCCTCCCTCTCTCTGGCCACCCCCATCTCCCCCCTCTCTCTCTCTGGCCACCCCCATCTCCCCCCTCTCTCTCTCTGCCCACCCCCATCTCCCCACCCCCTCTCTCTGCACACCCCCATCTCCCCCACCCTCTCTCTACCCACCCCCATCTCCCCTCTCCCTCTCTCTGCCCACCCCCATCTCCCCCTCCCTTTCTCTGCCCACCCCCATCTCCCCCACCCTCTCTCTACCCGTCCCCATCTCCCCCCTCCCTCTCTCTGCCCACCCCCCTCTCGCTCTCTCTGCCCACCCCCATCTCCCCCTCCCTCTCTCTAACCACCCCCACCCCCCCCCCCCTCTCTCCCCGTCCCCATCTCCCCACCCCCTCTCTCTACCCACCCACATCTCCCCCTCCCTCTCTCTCTCTGCCCACCCCCTCTCTCTACCCACCCCCATCTCCCCCTCCCTCTCTCTCTCTCCCCGTCGCCATCTCCCCACCCCCTCTCTCTACCCACCCCCATCTCCCCCTCCCTCTCTCCCGTCCACATCTCCCCACCCCCTCTCTCTACCCACCCCATCTCCCCCTCCCTCTCTCCCCATCCCCATCTCCATCTCCCCCTCCCTCTCTCTCCATCCCCATCTCCCCACCCCCTCTCTCTACCCACCCCATCTCCCCCTCCCTCTCTCTCTCTCCCCGTCCCCATCTCCCCACCCCCTCTCTCTACCCACCCCCATCTCCCCCTCCCTCTCTCCCCACCCCCATCTCCCCCTCCCTCTCTCTCCATCCCCATCTCCCCACCCCCTCTCTCTACCCACCCCATCTCCCCCTCCCTCTCTCTCCATCCCCATCTCCCCACCCCCTCCCTCTCTCCTTCTCACATAGAAGCTGGGAATGCCTAAAACAAAGGTGAGTCATGAGAAATACAGTCAAACGGCCTTCCTTGACAAAACAGGCCGATTCAAACAAAACTCTTGTGTCTGTGATATGAATTATTCAGTGTGGGTCTCTTTAGTATGTGTAAAATGGTCATGTCCTATTTCATGTCATATCAGGATTGGCCTGGAAATGTAGTCTGTGTCCTCTCTGTGCTATTATGGTAATGCAGGGGAAATGGGTCGAGCATTTTCATCGTCAGAGCATATGTCCCCTAGCATGGCCCCTTTTCCCCCTCTCTCTCTCTCTCTCTTTCTCTCTCCTGTCTCTCTCTTTCTGCCACCCTCTCTCTCTCTCTCTCTCTCTTTCTCTCTCTCTCTCTGTCTCTGTCTCTCTCTCTCTCTTTCTCTCTCCGGTCTCTCTGTCTCTGTCTCTCTCTCTCTCTATCTTGTCTCTCTCTTTCTCTCTCTCTTTCTCTCTCATGTCTGTCTCACTCTTTCTGTCTCACTCTTTCTGTCTCTGTCCCTCTCTCTCTCTCTATCCTGTCTCTCTCTTTCTCTCTCTCTCTTTCATGTCTGTCTCACTCTCTCTGTCACCCTCTCTCTCTCTTTCTATCTTTCTCTCTCATGTCTATCTCTTTTTATCCAATCTCTATTTCTCTCTCTCTCAGGTGTCTGCGTTTCCTAGTGTGTGTGTGTGTGTGTAACTTTCATCATCACGCTCCAGAGTTTTACCCATCACCCCCAGAAGAGGACGACACTGGCACACCATGGCTGTGAGAGAGAGAAGAGAGAGATGGAGAGGAGATGAGAGTAAAAGAGAAAGAGAGGTGGACAATGAGTGAGCGAAACAGACAGGAGAGAAAAAAGCTATGTAGCCAGATGCCTCCCATTCATTCACACATGCACTGTATTCTAGTTCTCACCTTCTAGTCTATACTGGATCTGCCAATGATATGTACATCCCTATGATATTGGCCCTGCTCACAGTCCTACAGTCTCTCTAACTCCACTATCACTGAACCCCTAGGAACCCCAGCAGAGACAAGACAATCTTCACACAGCCGATCATCGACCAAGACAGGGACAGAGACTTTGACTGACCAACAGAAGACGTATGGATTATCTGCAAGAATATGGATGAAGAAGATTTTTGAAGTATTGTTCTTGTAATCACATATTGTAGTGAGAGAAAAAACACACACACTCAGACACACACACACACACTCAGACACGCACAGACTCAGACACACACACACACACACACACACACACTATCACACTCATGTAGACAGTCACATTTGAATACATACAGTGCATTCGGAAAGTTTTCAGACCCCTTGACTTCCCACATTTTGTTACGTTACAGCCTTATGCTAAAATGTATTAAATTGTTTTTTTACCTCATCAATCAACAGACAATACCCCATAATGACAAAGCAAAAACAGTAAGTATTCAACCATTTGCTATGAGACTCGAAATTGAGCTCAGGTGCATCTGTTTCCATTGATCATCCTTGAGATGTTTCTACAACTTGGAGTCGAGCTGTGGTAAAGGAAATTGATTGGACATGATATGGAAAGGCACACACCTGTCTATATATATGGTCCCACAGTTGACAGTGCATGTCAGAGCAAAAACCAAGCCATGAGGTCGAAGGAATTGTCCGTAGAGCTCCGAGACAGGATTGTGTCGAGGCACAGATCTGGGGAAGGGTACCAAAACATTTCTGCAGCATTGAAAGTCCCCAAGAACACAGTGGCCTCCATCATTCTTAAATGGAAAAAGTTTGGTATGTCCTTGAGTGGCCCAGCCAGAGCCCAGACTTGAACCCAATCGAACATCTCTGGAGAGACCTGAAAATAGCTGTGCAGCAACACTCCCCATCCAACCTGACAGAGCTGGAGAGGATCTGCAGAGAAGAATGGGAGAAACTCCCCAAATACAGGTGTGCCAAGCTTGTAGCGTCATACCCAAGAAGACTCAAGGCTGTAATCGCTGCCAAAGGTGCTTCAACAAAGTACAGAGGAAAGGGTCTGAATACTTATGTAAATGTGATATTTCAGTTTTGTATTTTTTATAAATTTGCAAAATTTTCCAACAACATGTTATGGCTTTGGCATTGTAGATTTATGAGGGACAAAAAATGATTTAAGCAATTTTAGAATAAGGCTGTAACGTAACAAAATGTGGAAAAAGTCAAGGGGTCTGAATACTTTCCTGAATGCACTAAATACATAGCATCCTTAGACATTGACCTTGTAATAAATCCCTAACGCTAACACATTAAGCAACAATAGATACTGTACATTCGTGTGCCATGTAATTTCCCCAAATATATGTTTATGTTTTACTTGTGAAAAGAAGGAAATCAATTCTTCTCATGTGATATTGGGTGTCTTAACATAATGGGTGAACTCTTACAAACAAAACATCTCCTTTCATTATCCTCCTCGTCTTCCCCCTCTTCCTCAATAACCCTCTTTACCAGAGAGCATTGTTGTCTAACGTGAGTTGCTACGGTTACTGTGTATAGATGTTCACTGGAGAGAAAAATATATAAGTTTTACAAAGTTGGGGTTGAAACCTGTATATTCTAAAATAACAAAGAAGCACTAATGGTAGGAATTCATTTTGTACCTCCATCGCAAGCCGTATGCTCAGCTCGATTTACACATTACTTCATGAACTTGTGGCTCAATATTTTGTAATTTTAGTGGTATGGTATATTCTTCTTCACTGTGATGGGAGTGAATGATTGATTGTATGTCTCCTTCGTATCTCGTGGCTGAGGGGTGAATGTGTGTGTGTGTGTGTGTGTGTGTGTGTGTGTGTGTGTGTGTGTGTGTGTGTGTGTGTGTGTGTGTGTGTGTGTGTGTGTGTGTGTGTGTGTGTGTGTGTGTGTGTGTGTGTGTGTGTGTGTGTGTGTTTAATGCACCTTTTTAGTGTACCAACACACTGGCCTCGTCTCATACTGAGTCTTCTGGACATACAGTACATATCTCTTTATTTATGTTTCCTCTCTCTCTCTCTCTCTCTCTCTCTCTCTCTCTCTCTCTCAGTATGTGTTTATCATTCATTATGGGGACATACAGCGTACTAAGTGTGTAGAGGGTCATATATAATAATCTATTGATTGATGAATTGATTGGGTGATTGATTGATAAGGCCTGATGAGGTTATTCTAGTCCTTTACCTCCATCATGAGTTCGGAGGAGGAAGAAGAGGAAGATGAGGAAGAGGAGGAGGTGTGGTGAGCTTTAGTGTTAATACTGGAGAAAGGCCTGTCCCAGTCTCCGCTGTCTATGTACCACCAATGTAAATATAAATATCAAAACCGATACCAAACATTAAGAAACTATAAGGAAGAGAAGGGTAAACTGCAATGAAATAAATAAAGTAAATAAAGAAGAATATATGAATATGATTAATAAAGGTTTTCACATTAGAACAAATGTTGTGTGATGTGTTTTTATCTCGTTGATGTGGTGGTCCCTCTGTTATAGGCCGGGATTCAATCCCATCACTCGTTGATGTGGTGGTCCCTCTGTTATAGGCCGGGATTCAATCCCATCATTCGTTGATGTGGTGGTCCCTCTGTTATAGGCCGGGATTCAATCCCATCACTCGTTGATTTGGTGGTCCCTCTGTTATAGGCCGGGATTCAATCCCATCACTCGTTGATGTGGTGGTCCCTCTGTTATAGGCCGGGATTCAATCCCATCACTCGTTGATTTGGTGGTCCCTCTGTTATAGGCCGGGATTCAATCCCATCACTCTTTGATTTGGTGGTCCCCCTGTTATAGGCCGGGATTCAATCCCATCGCTCTTTGATGTGGTGGTCCCTCTGTTATAGGCCGGGATTCAATCCCATCACTCGTTGATTTGGTGGTCCCTCTGTTATAGGCCAGGATTCAATCCCAACACTCGTTGATGTGGTGGTCCCTCTGTTATAGGCCAGGATTCAATCCCAACACTCGTTGATGTGGTGGTGCCTCTGTTATAGGCCGGGATTCAATCCCATCACTCGTTGATTTGGTGGTCCCTCTGTTATAGGCCGGGATTCAATCCCATCACTCGTTGATGTGGTGGTCCCTCTGTTATAGGCCAGGATTCAATCCCAACACTCGTTGATTTGGTGGTCCCTCTGTTATAGGCCGGGATTCAATCCCATCACTCTTTGTCAACAATGCAGCTTTTAAAGGCAATGTTCAAACTTTTTTCGGAGACAAATTTCACAGTAAACTCTGCGTATTTGCCACCAAAGTGCGATCGGTTTGAATCCTGGCCATAGATTGTGTCAAATAAACGTTGTCCAGTATTGGCTATGTTTTGGGCCCTTGGCACCCGCTGCTATCTAGTTAGAGAAACTGCAGAACTGGATTAACATGAGAGAGACATGCAAGTGTACGGTTTTCTTACCCTGTTTGTATATGCATCAAGGCCCCGATTCCGACCCGAGTTAAGCGCAAATAAATTGTAACGTTTTTCCTTTCGATGCACTTTTCTCTCTATTCGTATTCTGACCTTGAACTTAAGCAGGAGAATAGCATGCTATTCAACCACTATTGGCTCGGGGTGGAGATGGAATACATGAAAGTGTTCCCGAGGTGTGTCTACAGATAAACCACGACTGACCTTGACTTAAACCATGACTGACCTTGACTTCATTCCCTAAAACTTCCACTACCTTTAAGCAAACCCGATTAAGGGTCGCGCGAACCCGATTAAGGTCGCGCGAACCCGATTAAGGGTCGCGCGAACCCGATTAAGGTCGAGCGAACCCGATTAAGGTCGAGCGAACCCGATTAAGGTCGAGCGAACCCGATTAAGGTCGAGCGAACCCGATTAAGGTCGAGCGAACCCGATTAAGGTCGAGCGAACCCCAATAAGGTCGAGCGAACCCCAATAAGGTCGAGCGAACCCCAATAAGGTCGAGCGAACCCCAATAAGGTCGAGCGAACCTCAATAAGGTCGAGCGAACCTCAATAAGGTCGAGCGAACCTCAATAAGGTCGAGCGAACCTCAATAAGGTCGAACGAACCTCAATAAGGTAGAACGAACCTGATTAAGGTAGAACGAACCTGAATAAGGTAGAACGAACCTGAATAAGGTCGAGCGAACCTGAATAAGGTAGAACGAACCTGAATAAGGTAGAACGAACCTGATTAAGGTAGAAGGAACCTGATTAAGGTAGAACGAACCTGAATAAGGTAGAACGAACCTGATTAAGGTAGAACGAACCTGATTAAGGTCGAGCGAACCTGAATAAGGTCGAGCGAACCTGAATAAGGTCGAACGAACCTCAATAAGGTCGAGCGAACCTCAATAAGGTCGAGCGAACCTCAATAAGGGAGAACGAACCTCAATAAGGGAGAACGAACCTCAATAAGGTAGAACGAACCTCAATAAGGTAGAGCGAACCTGAATAAGGTAGAGCGAACCTGATTAAGGTAGAACGAACCTGAATAAGGTAGAGCGAACCTGAATAAGGTCGCGCGAACCTGAATAAGGTCGAGCGAACCTGAATAAGGTCGAGCGAACCTGATTAAGGTAGAGAGAACCTGATTAAGGTAGAACGAACCTGAATAAGGTCGAGCGAACCTGAATAAGGTCTAGCGAACCTGATTAAGGTCGAGTGAACCTGATTAAGGTCGAGTGAACCTGATTAAGGTCGAGTGAACCTGAATAAGGTCGAGTGAACCTGAATAAGGTAGAACGAACCTGATTAAGGTAGAAGGAACCTGATTAAGGTAGAACGAACCTGAATAAGGTCGAACGAACCTGAATAAGGTAGAACGAACCTGATTAAGGTCGAGTGAACCTGATTAAGGTAGAACGAACCTCAATAAGGTCGAGTGAACCTGAATAAGGTAGAACGAACCTCAATAAGGTCGAGTGAACCTGATTAAGGTAGAACGAACCTCAATAAGGTCGAGTGAACCTGAATAAGGTAGAACGAACCTCAATAAGGTCGAGTGAACCTCAATAAGGTAGAACGAACCTGATTAAGGTAGAAGGAACCTGATTAAGGTAGAACGAACCTGAATAAGGTCGAACGAACCTGAATAAGGTAGAACGAACCTGATTAAGGTCGAGTGAACCTGATTAAGGTAGAACGAACCTCAATAAGGTCGAGTGAACCTGAATAAGGTAGAACGAACCTCAATAAGGTCGAGTGAACCTCAATAAGGTAGAACGAACCTGATTAAGGTAGAAGGAACCTGATTAAGGTAGAACGAACCTGAATAAGGTCGAACGAACCTGAATAAGGTTGAGTGAACCTGAATAAGGTAGAACGAACCTCAATAAGGTCGAGTGAACCTCAATAAGGTCGAGTGAACCTCAATAAGGTAGAACGAACCTGAATAAGGTCGAGCAAACCTTACGGTTCCAAGTGGAAAAGGCCTCTACTTTCTTTTCCGATAGAAATAACAGCATTCTCCATTCACTGTCATTTCTAAATGGATAAGAGCGACCAGAGTCATTCCTGTTTTGAGCCTCACTTTTTTAGACAATTTTCTTTTACAAAACATTGTTTTTTGGGGGGTGGCTTGTCTGTTTTGCATGTTGTTTTTTTTACATTAATATGTGTCACATATCAGTTTGCAAACAATATAAAAAAGATAATAATAATTGACTTAATAAAGCCACATACAAATTTAGTCTCTTTTTTGCTTTTTTGAGTAAGGCAGCACCAAAATGCAGGTGTTTCAGCCTAGCTCAGTGCTTTCTGTGGTGATGGGGCTGCCAGCATGAAATACTGAGCGTAGGGCTTGGTAATGTTCTCTAGTTGCGCCGTGATTGGCTCAAAGTTCTATCACTCATGGGGACCCACGTCACCCCCAAATCTAAGGGTAGAGCTAGAAAATTCAAGCCCCTTGTGTGCTGCCATAGAGTTACATTCGTAGTGCCCACCCAAGAAGGCTGAAGGTCAATGGCCACAGATAAAATGATGTCAAATCACAATATATCTACACTAGTAGCTTTGATTGGACTGATCATGTCAACATCAAACTTTCAAAATCTTTTCAAAATCTTACCTAGCATACACCTCTACGCAGACGACACCATTCTGTATACTTCTGGCCCCTCTTTGGACACTGTGTTAACTAACCTCCAGACGAGCTTCAATGCCATACAACTCTCCTTCCGTGGCCTCCAACTGCTCTTAAACGCTAGTAAAACTAAATGCATGTTCTTCAACCGATCACTGCCCACACCTGCTCGCCTGACTAGCATCACTACTCTGGACGGTTCTGACTTAGAATACGTGGACAACTATAAATACCTAGGTGTCTGGTTAGACTGTAAACTCTCCTTCCAGACTCACATTAAGCATCTCCAATCCAAAATTAAATCTAGAATCGGCTTCCTATTTCGCAACAAAGCATCCTTGACTCATGCTGCCAAACATACCCTTGTAAAACTGACCATCCTACCGATCCTCGACTTCGGTGATGTCATCTATAAAACAGCCTCCAACACTCTACTCAGCAAATTGGATGCAGTCTATCACAGTGCCATCCGTTTTGTCACCAAAGCCCCATACACTACCCACCATTGCGACCTGTACGCTCTCGTTGGTTGGCCCTCGCTTCATACTCGTCGCCAAACCCACTGGCTACAGGTTATCTACAAGTCTCTGCTAGGTAAAGCCCCGCCTTATCTCAGCTCACTGGTCACCATAGCAGCACCCACTCGTAGCACGCGCTCCAGCAGGTATATCTCACTGGTCGTCCCCAAAGCCAATTGCTCCTTTGGTCGTCTTTCCTTCCAGTTCTCTGCTGCCAATGACTGGAACGAGCTACAAAAATCTCTGAAACTGGAAACACTTATCTCCCTCACTAGCTCTAAGCACCAGCTGTCAGAGCAGCTCACAGATTACTGCACCTGTACACAGCCCATCTATAATTTAGCCCAAACAACTACCTCTTCCCCTACTGTATTTATTTATTTTGCTCCTTTGCACCCCATTATTTCTATTTCTACTTTGCACATTCTTCCACTGCAAATCTACCATTCCAGTGTTTTACTTGCTATATTGTATTTACTTCGCCAGCATGGCCTTTTTTGCCTTCACCTCCCTTATCTCACCTCATTTGCTCACATTGTATATAGACTTATTTTTCTACTGTGTTATTGACTGTATGTTTGTTTATTCCATGTGTCACTCTGTTGTTGTTTGTATCGAACTGCTTTGCTTTATCTTGGGCCAGGTCGCAGTTGAAAATGAGAACTTGTTCTCAACTAACCTGGTTAAATAAAGGTTAAATAAAAAAAAATTAAAAAATTGATCAATGGACATAAACATTACACAACAAGTGTACTCTTATTATAATGTGAATGGCTCTTAAAAGAGCCTTTGGTTGTGCATAGTGCAGTCTATGGTGTTGCCAGGGAACAGCACCCTCTTAAAAGAGCCTTTGGTTGTGCATAGTGTAGTCTATGGTGTTGCCAGGGAACAGCACCCTCTTTGAAGAAGTAGGAGGTGAAGATCTCCTGCACACGGATTGCCTCTCTTGCTGCGTTGTTGGACCCCATCCTTGAAACATCCTGCAGAGCAGCAGACTTCTCCTCTGGGACACGGCGGCGAGCTGCAGATCCCCTCCTGGTCCTCGAGTCCATCCTCATGAAGTTACGCAGGACACAGGTAGCTTTCACACACCTGAATTCCTCCAGGAGGCAGTCCCAGATGACCCTGGTCACCCAACCTTGCAGTGCCCTACACGGCAACTGTAGGCAATCGTTTTGAAGGAATCTCCAGTTACAAGGTATCTGTAGGAATATGGAAGATAATGTCATTATTAGACTTTTACATCACCAGGTCATTGCGGATTACTAAAGTATAATATCACTGATAACAAATCATGATAACATTGGATTGATAGATGCATGTGCACACACATGTGCATGTGTAGCACGTGACAACAGCAGGATCACATCAAGGATAGCATCACATATGTGCAGCCCTTTGAGTCCCCAGAACCAGGACTGAGAACCACTGTTCTTCACTGGGACCTCTTCATCTGCAGACAGGCTTTCACAGCTTTCTGTAACTGAGGACAGAAAACCTCACAAGAAACTGACTTCGTTGTTCTCAAATTAGACCGCACTGAATATTATGTTACTATTATCTCCGTCCTCACTTCTAGGGACTGGAACTACACAAAAGTACCTGCCATATCCAGAATAGTCTACTCTCTCACTTTGACAGTTGGGTCTGCTCTCCTTTCACCCTCCTCCATGGCTGTTAGCTAGCTACCTACAAATGCATTTGGAGTTTGTTTTTTTAGAGTGTAGTAGGGTTGGAATGTTAGACAGGTTGTATGTATCTGATCTCTACTGTAGTAGGGTTGGAAGGTGTGACAGGTTATATCTGATCACTACTGTAGTAGGGTTGGACGGTTAGACAGGTTGTATGTATCTGATCTCTACTGTAGTAGGGTTGGAAGGTGTGACAGGTTGTATCTGATCTCTACTGTAGTAGGGTTGGAATGTTAGACAGGTTGTATGTATCTGATCTCTACTGTAGTAGGGTTGGAAGATTAGACAGGTTGTATGTATCTGATCTGTACTGTAATAGGGTTGAAAGGTGTGATATTACTCCTGAGGGTTTCTCTGATCACCATATTGTTACTGT
>NW_026600359.1:0-2500 GCF_029448725.1 Salvelinus fontinalis
CTAGGTTTCCCCCTTTCCCTTCCAACTGACTAGGTATCCCCCTTAACAACTGACTAGGTATCCCCCTTTACAACTGACTAGGTATCCCCCTTTCCCTTTCCAACTGACTAGGTATCCCCCTTTCCAACTGACTAGGTATCCCCCTTAACAACTGACTAGGTATCCCCCTTTACAACTGACTAGGTATCCCCCTTTCCCTTTCCAACTGACTAGGTATCCCCCTTTCCAACTGACTAGGTATCCCCCTTTACAACTGACTAGGTATCCCCCTTTCCCTTTCCAACTGACTAGGTATCCCCCTTTACAACTGACTAGGTATCCCCCTTTCCAACTGACTAGGTATCCCCCTTTCCAACTGACTAGGTATCCCCCTTTCCCTTTCCAACTGACTAGGTATCCCCCTTTACAACTGACTAGGTATCCCCCTTTCCCTTTCCAACTGACTAGGTATCCCCCTTTACAACTGACTAGGTATCCCCCTTTCCCTTTCCAACTGACTAGGTATCCCCCTTTCCCTTTCCAACTGACTAGGTATCCCCCTTTCCCTTTACAACTGACTAGGTATCCCCCTTTCCAACTGACTAGGTATCCCCCTTTCCAACTGACTAGGTATCCCCCTTTCCAACTGACTAGGTATCCCCCTTTCCCTTTCCAACTGACTAGGTATCCCCCTTTCCAACTGACTAGGTATCCCCCTTTCCCTTTACAACTGACTAGGTATCCCCCCTTTCCAACTGACTAGGTATCCCCCTTTCCCTTTACAACTGACTAGGTATCCCCCTTTCCCTTTACAACTGACTAGGTATCCCCCTTTACAACTGACTAGGTATCCCCCTTTCCAACTGACTAGGTATCCCCCTTTCCCTTTACAACTGACTAGGTATCCCCCTTTACAACTGACTAGGTATCCCCCTTTACAACTGACTAGGTATCCCCCTTTACAACTGACTAGGTATCCCCCTTTCCAACTGACTAGGTATCCCCCTTTACAACTGACTAGATATCCCCCTTTCCAACTGACTAGGTATCCCCCTTTACAACTGACTAGGTATCCCCCTTTCCAACTGACTAGGTATCCCCCTTTCCAACTGACTAGGTATCCCCCTTAACAACTGACTAGGTATCCCCCTTTACAACTGACTAGGTATCCCCCTTTCCAACTGACTAGGTATCCCCCTTTCCAACTGACTAGATATCCCCCTTTCCAACTGACTAGGTATCCCCCTTAACAACTGACTAGGTATCCCCCTTTACAACTGACTAGGTATCCCCCTTTACAACTGACTAGGTATCCCCCCTTTCCAACTGACTAGGTATCCCCCTTAACAACTGACTAGGTATCCCCCTTTACAACTGACTAGGTATCCCCCTTTCCCTTTCCAACTGACTAGATATCCCCCTTTCCCTTTACAACTGACTAGGTATCCCCCTTTCCCTTTACAACTGACTAGGTATCCCCCTTTACAACTGACTAGGTATCCCCCTTTCCAACTGACTAGGTATCCCCCTTTCCCTTTCCAACTGACTAGATATCCCCCTTTCCAACTGACTAGGTATCCCCCTTTACAACTGACTAGGTATCCCCCTTTCCCTTTCCAACTGACTAGGTATCCCCCTTTCCAACTGACTAGGTATCCCCCTTTACAACTGACTAGGTATCCCCCTTTCCCTTTCCAACTGACTAGGTATCCCCCTTTCCAACTGACTAGGTATCCCCCTTAACAACTGACTAGGTATCCCCCTTTACAACTGACTAGGTATCCCCCTTAACAACTGACTAGGTATCCCCCTTAACAACTGACTAGGTATCCCCCTTTCCCTTTACAACTGACTAGGTATCCCCCTTTACAACTGACTAGGTATCCCCCTTTCCCTTTACAACTGACTAGGTATCCCCCTTTCCAACTGACTAGGTATCCCCCTTAACAACTGACTAGGTTTCCCCCTTTCCCTTTCCAACTGACTAGGTATCCCCCTTAACAACTGACTAGGTATCCCCCTTTACAACTGACTAGGTATCCCCCTTTCCCTTTCCAACTGACTAGGTATCCCCCTTTCCAACTGACTAGGTATCCCCCTTAACAACTGACTAGGTATCCCCCTTTACAACTGACTAGGTATCCCCCTTTCCCTTTCCAACTGACTAGGTATCCCCCTTTCCAACTGACTAGGTATCCCCCTTTACAACTGACTAGGTATCCCCCTTTCCCTTTCCAACTGACTAGGTATCCCCCTTTACAACTGACTAGGTATCCCCCTTTCCAACTGACTAGGTATCCCCCTTTCCAACTGACTAGGTATCCCCCTTTCCCTTTCCAACTGACTAGGTATCCCCCTTTACAACTGACTAGGTATCCCCCTTTCCCTTTCCAACTGACTAGGTATCCCCCTTTACAACTGACTAGGTATCCCCCTTTCCCTTTCCAACTGACTAGGTATCCCCCTTTCCCTTTCCAACTGACTAGGTATCCCCCTTTCCCTTTACAACTGACTAGGTATC
>NW_026600359.1:7500-27500 GCF_029448725.1 Salvelinus fontinalis
AGTGAGACGAGTCCCCCTGCCTCTACAGATCAGACTGGGCCGTGTCTTACCTGGTTGTCTCAGAGAGACGAGGAGACGAGTCCCCCTGCCTCTACAGATCACACTGGGCCGTGTCTTACCTGGTTGTCTTAGTGAGACGAGGAGACGAGTCCCCCTGCCTCTACAGCTCAGACTGGGCCGTGTCTTACCTGGTTGTCTCAGTGAGACGAGGAGACGAGTCCCCCTGCCTCTACAGCTCAGACTGGGCCGTGTCTTACCTGGTTGTCTCAGTGAGACTAGGAGACGAGTCCCCCTGCCTCTACAGCTCAGACTGGGCCGTGTCTTACCTGGTTGTCTCAGTGAGACGAGGAGACGAGTCCCCCTGCCTCTACAGCTCACACTGGGCCGTGTCTTACCTGGTTGTCTCAGTGAGACGAGTCCCCCTGCCTCTACAGCTCAGACTGGGCCGTTTCTTACCTGGTTGTCTCAGTGAGACTAGGAGACGAGTCCCCCTGCCTCTACAGATCAGACTGGGCTGTGTCTTACCTGGTTGTCTCAGTGAGACTAGGAGACGAGTCCCCCTGCCTCTACAGCTCAGACTGGGCCGTGTCTTACCTGGTTGTCTCAGTGAGACGAGGAGACGAGTTCCCCTGCCTCTACAGCTCAGACTGGGCCGTGTCTTACCTGGTTGTCTCAGTGAGACTAGGAGACGAGTCCCCCTGCCTCTACAGCTCAGACTGGGCCGTGTCTTACCTGGTTGTCTCAGTGAGACGAGTCCCCCTGCCTCTACAGCTCAGACTGGGCCGTGTCTTACCTGGTTTTCTCAGTGAGACGAGGAGACGAGTCCCCCTGCCTCTACAGCTCAGACTGGGCCGTGTCTTACCTGGTTGTCTCAGTGAGACTAGGAGACGAGTCCCCCTGCCTCTACAGCTCAGACTGGGCCGTGTCTTACCTGGTTGTCTCAGTGAGACTAGGAGACGAGTCCCCCTGCCTCTACAACTCAGACTGGGCCGTGTCTTACCTGGTTGTCTCAGTGAGACTAGGAGACGAGTCCCCCTGCCTCTACAGCTCAGACTGGGCCGTGTCTTACCTGGTTGTCTCAGTGAGACTAGGAGACGAGTCCCTCTGCCTCTACAGATCAGACTGGGCCGTGTCTTACCTGGTTGTCTCAGGGAGACTAGGAGACGAGTCCCCCTGCCTCTACAGCTCAGACTGGGCCGTGTCTTACCTGGTTGTCTCAGTGAGACTAGGAGACGAGTCCCTCTGCCTCTACAGATCAGACTGGGCCGTGTCTTACCTGGTTGTCTCAGTGAGACTAGGAGACGAGTCCCCCTGCCTCTACAACTCAGACTGGGACGTGTCTTACCTGGTTGTCTCAGTGAGACGAGTCCCCCTGCCTCTACAGATCACACTGGGCCGTGTCTTACCTGGTTGTCTCAGTGAGACTAGGAGACGAGTCCCCCTGCCTCTACAGCTCACACTGGGCCGTGTCTTACCTGGTTGTCTCAGTGAGACGAGGAGACGAGTCCCCCTGCCTCTACAGATCAGACTGGGCCGTGTCTTACCTGGTTGTCTCAGTGAGACGAGTCCCCATGCCTCTACAGCTCACACTGGGCCGTGTCTTACCTGGTTGTCTCAGTGAGACGAGTCTCCCTGCCTCTACAGCTCAGACTGGGCCGTGTCTTACCTGGTTGTCTCAGTGAGACTAGGAGACGAGTCCCCCTGCCTCTACAGATCACACTGGGCCGTGTCTTACCTGGTTGTCTCAGTGAGACGAGGAGACGAGTCCCCCTGCCTCTACAGCTCAGACTGGGCCGTGTCTTACCTGGTTGTCTCAGTGAGACGAGGAGACGAGTTCCCCTTCCTCTACAGCTCAGACTGGGCCGTGTCTTACCTGGTTGTCTCAGTGAGACTAGGAGACGAGTCCCCCTGCCTCTACAACTCAGACTGGGCCGTGTCTTACCTGGTTGTCTCAGTGAGACTAGGAGACGAGTCCCCCTGCCTCTACAGCTCAGACTGGGCCGTGTCTTACCTGGTTGTCTCAGTGAGACGAGGAGACGAGTCCCCCTGCCTCTACAGATCAGACTGGGCCGTGTCTTACCTGGTTGTCTCAGTGAGACGAGTCCCCCTGCCTCTACAGCTCAGACTGGGCCGTGTCTTACCTGGTTGTCTCAGTGAGACTAGGAGACGAGTCCCCCTGCCTCTACAGATCAGACTGGGCCGTGTCTTACCTGGTTGTCTCAGTGAGACTAGGAGACGAGTCCCCCTGCCTCTACAGCTCAGACTGGGCCGTGTCTTACCTGGTTGTCTCAGTGAGACGAGTCCCCCTGCCTCAACAGCTCAGACTGGGCCGTGTCTTACCTGGTTGTCTCAGTGAGACGAGGAGACGAGTCCCCCTGCCTCTACAGCTCAGACTGGGCCGTGTCTTACCTGGTTGTCTCAGTGAGACTAGGAGACGAGTCCCCCTGCCTCTACAGCTCAGACTGGGCCGTGTCTTACCTGGTTGTCTCAGTGAGACTAGGAGACGAGTCCCCCTGCCTCTACAGCTCAGACTGGGCCGTGTCTTACCTGGTTGTCTCAGTGAGACTAGGAGACGAGTCCCCCTGCCTCTACAGCTCAGACTGGGCCGTGTCTTACCTGGTTGTCTCAGTGAGACTAGGAGACGAGTCCCTCTGCCTCTACAGATCAGACTGGGCCGTGTCTTACCTGGTTGTCTCAGTGAGACTAGGAGACGAGTCCCCCTGCCTCTACAGCTCAGACTGGGCCGTGTCTTACCTGGTTGTCTCAGTGAGACTAGGAGACGAGTCCCTCTGCCTCTACAGATCAGACTGGGCCGTGTCTTACCTGGTTGTCTCAGTGAGACTAGGAGACGAGTCCCCCTGCCTCTACAACTCAGACTGGGACGTGTCTTACCTGGTTGTCTCAGTGAGACGAGTCCCCCTGCCTCTACAGATCACACTGGGCCGTGTCTTACCTGGTTGTCTCAGTGAGACTAGGAGACGAGTCCCCCTGCCTCTACAGCTCACACTGGGCCGTGTCTTACCTGGTTGTCTCAGTGAGACGAGGAGACGAGTCCCCCTGCCTCTACAGATCAGACTGGGCCGTGTCTTACCTGGTTGTCTCAGTGAGACTAGGAGACGAGTCCCCCTGCCTCTACAGCTCAGACTGGGCCGTGTCTTACCTGGTTGTCTCAGTGAGACGAGTCCCCATGCCTCTACAGCTCACACTGGGCCGTGTCTTACCTGGTTGTCTCAGTGAGACGAGTCTCCCTGCCTCTACAGCTCAGACTGGGCCGTGTCTTACCTGGTTGTCTCAGTGAGACTAGGAGACGAGTCCCCCTGCCTCTACAGATCACACTGGGCCGTGTCTTACCTGGTTGTCTCAGTGAGACGAGGAGACGAGTCCCCCTGCCTCTACAGCTCAGACTGGGCCGTGTCTTACCTGGTTGTCTCAGTGAGACGAGGAGACGAGTTCCCATTCCTCTACAGCTCAGACTGGGCCGTGTCTTACCTGGTTGTCTCAGTGAGACTAGGAGACGAGTCCCCCTGCCTCTACAACTCAGACTGGGCCGTGTCTTACCTGGTTGTCTCAGTGAGACTAGGAGACGAGTCCCCCTGCCTCTACAGCTCAGACTGGGCCGTGTCTTACCTGGTTGTCTCAGTGAGACGAGGAGACGAGTCCCCCTGCCTCTACAGATCAGACTGGGCCGTGTCTTACCTGGTTGTCTCAGTGAGACGAGTCCCCCTGCCTCTACAGCTCAGACTGGGCCGTGTCTTACCTGGTTGTCTCAGTGAGACTAGGAGACGAGTCCCCCTGCCTCTACAGATCAGACTGGGCCGTGTCTTACCTGGTTGTCTCAGTGAGACTAGGAGACGAGTCCCCCTGCCTCTACAGCTCAGACTGGGCCGTGTCTTACCTGGTTGTCTCAGTGAGACGAGGAGACGAGTTCCCCTGCCTCTACAGCTCAGACTGGGCCGTGTCTTACCTGGTTGTCTCAGTGAGACTAGGAGACGAGTCCCCCTGCCTCTACAGCTCAGACTGGGCCGTGTCTTACCTGGTTGTCTCAGTGAGACGAGTCCCCCTGCCTCAACAGCTCAGACTGGGCCGTGTCTTACCTGGTTGTCTCAGTGAGACGAGGAGACGAGTCCCCCTGCCTCTACAGCTCAGACTGGGCCGTGTCTTACCTGGTTGTCTCAGTGAGACTAGGAGACGAGTCCCCCTGCCTCTACAGCTCAGACTGGGCCGTGTCTTACCTGGTTGTCTCAGTGAGACTAGGAGACGAGTCCCCCTGCCTCTACAACTCAGACTGGGCCGTGTCTTACCTGGTTGTCTCAGTGAGACTAGGAGACGAGTCCCCCTGCCTCTACAGCTCAGACTGGGCCGTGTCTTACCTGGTTGTCTCAGTGAGACTAGGAGACGAGTCCCTCTGCCTCTACAGATCAGACTGGGCCGTGTCTTACCTGGTTGTCTCAGTGAGACTAGGAGACGAGTCCCCCTGCCTCTACAGCTCAGACTGGGCCGTGTCTTACCTGGTTGTCTCAGTGAGACTAGGAGACGAGTCCCTCTGCCTCTACAGATCAGACTGGGCCGTGTCTTACCTGGTTGTCTCAGTGAGACTAGGAGACGAGTCCCTCTGCCTCTACAGATCAGACTGGGCCGTGTCTTACCTGGTTGTCTCAGTGAGACTAGGAGACGAGTCCCCCTGCCTCTACAACTCAGACTGGGACGTGTCTTACCTGGTTGTCTCAGTGAGACTAGTCCCCCTGCCTCTACAGATCACACTGGGCCGTGTCTTACCTGGTTGTCTCAGTGAGACTAGGAGACGAGTCCCCCTGCCTCTACAGCTCACACTGGGCCGTGTCTTACCTGGTTGTCTCAGTGAGACGAGGAGACGAGTCCCCCTGCCTCTACAGATCAGACTGGGCCGTGTCTTACCTGGTTGTCTCAGTGAGACTAGGAGACGAGTCCCCCTGCCTCTACAGCTCACACTGGGCCGTGTCTTACCTGGTTGTCTCAGTGAGACGAGTCTCCCTGCCTCTACAGCTCAGACTGGGCCGTGTCTTACCTGGTTGTCTCAGTGAGACTAGGAGACGAGTCCCCCTGCCTCTACAGATCAGACTGGGCCGTGTCTTACCTGGTTGTCTCAGTGAGACGAGGAGACGAGTCCCCCTGCCTCTACAGCTCAGACTGGGCCGTGTCTTACCTGGTTGTCTCAGTGAGACGAGGAGACGAGTTCCCCTTCCTCTACAGCTCAGACTGGGCCGTGTCTTACCTGGTTGTCTCAGTGAGACTAGGAGACGAGTCCCCCTGCCTCTACAACTCAGACTGGGCCGTGTCTTACCTGGTTGTCTCAGTGAGACTAGGAGACGAGTCCCCCTGCCTCTACAGCTCAGACTGGGCCGTGTCTTACCTGGTTGTCTCAGTGAGACGAGGAGACGAGTCCCCCTGCCTCTACAGATCAGACTGGGCCGTGTCTTACCTGGTTGTCTCAGTGAGACTAGGAGACGAGTCCCCCTGCCTCTACAGCTCAGACTGGGCCGTGTCTTACCTGGTTGTCTTAGTGAGACGAGGAGACGAGTCCCCCTGCCTCTACAGCTCACACTGGGACGTATTTTCAATGCCACCCTATTCCCTATATAGTGCACTACCTTTGACCAGGACCTGTCATAAGTAGTGCACTACCTTTAACCAGGACCTGTCATAAGTAGTGCACTACCTTTAACCAGGACCTGTCATAAGTAGTGCACTACTATATAAATGAGCGATGACGAACGGCACAGGCAAGATGCAATAGATGGTATAGAGTACAGTATACACATGTGATGTAAACATTATTAAAGTGGCAATATTTAAAGTGACTAGTGATCCATTTATTAAAGTGTCCAGTGATTGGGTCTCAGCGTAGGCAGCAGCCACTAAATGTTAGTGGTGGCTGTTTAATAGTCTGATGGCCTTGAGATAGAAGCTGTTTTTCAGTCTCTCGGTCCGTGCTTTGATGCACCTGTACTGACCTCGCCTTCTGGATGATAGCGGGGTGAACAGGTAGTGATGCACCTGTACTGACCTTCTGGATGATAGAGGGGTGAACAGGCAGTGATGCACCTGTACTGACCTCTCCTTCTGGATGATAGAGGGGTGAACAGGTAGTGATGCACCTGTACTGACCTCTCCTTCTGGATGATAGAGGGGTGAACAGGTAGTGATGCACCTGTACTGACCTCTCCTTCTGGATGATAGAGGGGTGAACAGGTAGTGATGCACCTGTACTGACCTCGCCTTCTGGATGATAGCGGGGTGAACAGGCAGTGATGCACCTGTACTGACCTCTCCTTCTGGATGATAGAGGGGTGAACAGGTAGTGATGCACCTGTACTGACCTCACCTTCTGGATGATAGCGGGGTGAACAGGTAGTGGCTCGGGTGGTTGTTGTCCTTGATGATCTTTATGGCCTTCCTGTGACATCAGGTGTTGTAGTTGTCATCCAATCAGATATCAGACCTACATGATGTAAATACCACAGCACCTCTGCCTCTCAGAGGCGGGACAACGGGGGAAGGCGGGACAACGGGGGAAGGCGGGACAACGGGGGAAGGCGGGACAACGGGGGAAGGCGGGACAACGAGGGAAGGCGGGACAACGGGGGAAGGCGGGACAACGGGGGAAGGCGGGACAACGGGGGAAGGAGGGACAACGAGGGAAGGCGGGACAACGGGGGAAGGCGGGAGCAACACAGAGAAAGATGAATTCCTGACAAGACAATAAACCCTCTTGAATAGAATTGATAAGAGTCACTTCGGGCGCTCATCCCACCCATAGCCGTTTCCCTGTCTACCCCCTTCTGCCCCCTTCTACCCCCCTCTGCCCCTTACTGTACCTCCTCCTCATACTGGAGCCCCTCTCAGAGACAGACAGAGAGATACTGTACCTCTCAGAGACAGACAGAGAGAGATACTGTACCTCTCAGAGACAGACAGAGAGAGATACTGTACCTCTCAGAGACAGACAGAGAGAGATACTGTACCTCTCAGAGACAGACAGAGAGAGATACTGTACCTGTCAGAGACAGACAGAGAGAGATACTGTACCTCTCAGAGACAGACAGAGAGAGATACTGTACCTCTCAGAGACAGACAGAGAGAGATACTGTACCTCTCAGAGACAGACAGAGAGAGATACTGTACCTCTCAGAGACAGACAGAGAGAGATACTGTACCTCTCAGAGACAGACAGAGAGAGATACTGTACCTCTCAGAGACAGACAGAGAGAGATACTGTACCTCTCAGAGACAGACAGAGAGAGATACTGTACCTCTCAGAGACAGACAGAGAGAGATACTGTACCTCTCAGAGACAGACAGAGAGAGATACTGTACCTCTCAGAGACAGAGAGAGATACTGTACCTCTCAGAGACAGACAGAGAGAGATACTGTACCTCTCAGAGACAGACAGAGAGAGATACTGTACCTCTCAGAGACAGACAGAGAGAGATACTGTACCTCTCAGAGACAGACAGAGAGAGATACTGTACCTCTCAGAGACAGACAGAGAGAGATACTGTACCTCTCAGAGACAGACAGAGAGAGATACTGTACCTCTCAGAGACAGACAGAGAGAGATACTGTACCTCTCAGAGACAGACAGAGAGAGATACTGTACCTCTCAAAGACAGGCAGAGAGAGATACTGTACCTCTCAGAGACAGGCAGAGAGAGATACTGTACCTCTCAGAGACAGACAGAGAAAGATACTGTACCTCTCAGAGACAGACAGAGAGAGATACTGTACCTCTCAGAGACAGACAGAGAGAGATACTGTACCTCTCAGAGACAGACAGAGAGAGATACTGTACCTCTCAGAGACAGACAGAGAGAGATACTGTACCTCTCAGAGACAGACAGAGAGAGATACTGTACCTCTCAGAGACAGACAGAGAGAGATACTGTACCTCTCAGAGACAGACAGAGAGAGATACTGTACCTCTCAGAGACAGACAGAGAGAGATACTGTACCTCTCAGAGACAGACAGAGAGAGATACTGTACCTCTCAGAGACAGACAGAGAGAGATACTGTACCTCTCAGAGACAGACAGAGAGAGATACTGTACCTCCCAGAGACAGACAGAGAGAGATACTGTACCTCTCAGAGACAGACAGAGAGGGATACTGTACCTCTCAGAGACAGACAGAGAGAGATACTGTACCTCTCAGAGACAGACAGAGAGAGATACTGTACCTCTCAGAGACAGACAGAGAGAGATACTGTACCTCTCAGAGACAGACAGAGAGAGATACTGTACCTCTCAGAGACAGACAGAGATAGATACTGTACCTCTCAGAGACAGACAGAGAGAGATACTGTACCTCTCAGAGACAGACAGAGAGAGATACTGTACCTCTCAGAGACAGACAGAGAGAGATACTGTACCTCTCAGAGACAGACAGAGAGAGATACTGTACCTCTCAGAGACAGATAGAGAGAGATACTGTACCTCTCAGAGACAGACAGAGAGAGATACTGTACCTCTCAGAGACAGACAGAGAGAGATACTGTACCTCTCAGAGACAGGCAGAGAGAGATACTGTGCCTCTCAGAGACAGACAGAGAGAGATACTGTACCTCTCAGAGACAGACAGAGAGAGATACTGTACCTCCCCACAGTGCATACTGTACCTCTCAGAGACAGACAGAGAGATATACTGTACCTCTCAGAGACAGACAGAGAGAGATACTGTACCTCTCAGAGACAGACAGAGAGAGATACTGTACCTCTCAGAGACAGACAGAGAGAGATACTGTACCTCTCAGAGACAGACAGAGAGAGATACTGTACCTCTCAGAGACAGACAGAGAGAGATACTGTACCTCTCAGAGACAGGCAGAGAGAGGTACTGTACCTCTCAGAGACAGACAGAGAGAGATACTGTACCTCTCAGAGACAGACAGAGAGAGATACTGTACCTCTCAGAGACAGACAGAGAGAGATACTGTACCTCCCCACAGTGGAGCCCCTCTCAGAGACAGACAGAGAGAGATACTGTACCTCTCAGAGACAGACAGAGAGAGATACTGTACCTCTCAGAGACAGACAGAGAGAGATACTGTACCTCTCAGAGACAGACAGAGAGAGATACTGTACCTCTCAGAGACAGACAGAGAGAGATACTGTACCTCTCAGAGACAGACAGAGAGAGATACTGTACCTCTCAGAGACAGGCAGAGAGAGGTACTGTACCTCTCAGAGACAGACAGAGAGAGATACTGTACCTCTCAGACAGACAGAGAGAGATACTGTACCTCTCAGAGACAGACAGAGAGAGATACTGTACCTCTCAGAGACAGACAGAGAGAGATACTGTACCTCTCAGAGACAGACAGAGAGAGATACTTTACCTCTCAGAGACAGACAGAGAGAGATACTGTACCTCTCAGAGACAGACAGAGAGAGATACAGTACCTCTCAGAGACAGGCAGAGAGAGATACTGTAACTCTCAGAGACAGACAGAGAGAGATACTGTACCTCTCAGAGACAGACAGGGAGAGATACTGTACCTCTCAGAGACAGGCAGAGAGAGATACTGTACCTCTCAGACAGACAGAGAGAGATACTGTACCTCTCAGAGACAGACAGAGAGAGATACTGTACCTCTCAGAGACAGACAGAGAGAGATACTGTACCTCTCAGAGACAGGCAGAGAGAGATACTGTACCTCTCAGAGACAGACAGAGAGAGATACTGTACCTCTCAGAGACAGACAGAGAGAGATACTGTACCTCTCAGAGACAGACAGAGAGAGATACTGTACCTCTCAGAGACAGACAGAGAGAGATACTGTACCTCTCAGAGACAGACAGAGAGAGATACTGTACCTCTCAGAGACAGACAGAGAGAGATACTGTACCTCTCAGAGACAGACAGAGAGAGATACTGTACCTCTCAGAGACAGACAGAGAGAGATACTGTACCTCCCAGAACCAGTCCGTCTCTCTCCTCTCCAACCAGTCAGCTCCAGAGCAGCTCGGGAGGAGGAGCAGGAACAGGCTGGCAGCCAAGCGGCTTGGCACAGCTCCTAATGATACCTGGCATGCGTCTGCTCTCCACGACGCCGGGGTCACACCTGACAACTCTTAGTAAGATGTAAATGTCTCTATTAACAGAGAGAGAGGGAGTTCCTCTCCTCACGTCCCTCGTGTTCTGCCTGTATGTTCTGCTGTGATCAGAGGACGGATCCTGGACACTGCATTAAGATCCAACCCTTGCAAGCCGTGTGTGTGGGCGTATGTATGTGTGTGTGTGTGTGTGTGTGTGTGTGTGTGTGTGTGTGTGTGTGTGTGTGTGTGTGTGTGTGTGTGTGTGTGTGTGTGTGTGTGTGTGTGTGTGTGTGTGTGTGTGTGTGTGTGTGTTTTAGCTGTCCTCTCCCACACCCTGGTTGCCGCTCTGAACTCCAACTAACTCTCCCTTTGGTTCTCTGGTCCTCTGGTCCTCTGGTCTTCTGGTTCTCTGGTCCTCTAGTCCTCTGGTCCTCTGGTCCTCTGGTCCTCTAATCCTCTGGTCCTCTGGTCCTCTGGTCCTCTAGTCCTCTCGTCCTCTAGTCCTCTGGTCCTGTGGTTCTGTAGTCCTCTGGTCCTCTGGTCCTCTAGTCCTCTGGTCTTCTGGTCCTCTGGTCCTCTGGTCCTCTGGTCTTCTGGTCTTCTGGTCCTCTGGTCCTCTGGTCCTCTGGTCTTCTAGTCCTCTGGTCCTCTGGTCCTCTGGTCCTGTGGTTCTGTAGTCCTCTGGTCCTCTGGTCCTCTGGTCCTCTGGTCCTCTGGTCCTCTGGTCTTCTGGTCCCCTGGTCCTCTGGTCCTCTGGTCCTCTGGTCCTCTGGTCCTCTGGTCCTCTGGTCCTCTAGTCCTCTGGTCCTCTGGTCCTCTTGTCCTCTGGTTCTGTAGTCCTCTGGTC
Organism: Salvelinus fontinalis; assembly: GCF_029448725.1. Lineage (NCBI taxonomy): Eukaryota > Metazoa > Chordata > Actinopteri > Salmoniformes > Salmonidae > Salvelinus > Salvelinus fontinalis. Next base: position 18,419 of record NW_026600359.1, read on the forward strand.
CTCTGGTCCTCTGGTCATCTGGTCCTCTGGTCCTCTGGTCCTCTGGTCCTCTGGTCCTCTGATCCTCTGGTCTGGTCCTCTGGTCTTCTGGTCCTCTGGTCATCTGGTCTTCTGGTTCTCTGGTCCTCTAGTCCTCTGGTCCTCTGGTCTTCTGGTCCTCTGGTCCTCTGGTCCTCTGGTCCTCTGGTCCTCTAGTCCTCTGGTCTTCTGGTCCTCTGGTCCTCTGGTCCTCTGGTCCTCTGGTCCTCTGGTTCTGTAGTCCTGTGGTTCTGTAGTCCTCTGGTCCTCTGGTCCTCTAGTCCTCTGGTCCTCTGGTCATCTGGTCCTCTGGTCCTGTAGTCCTCTGGTTCTCTGGTTCTCTGGTCCTCTGGTCCTGTAGTCCTCTGGTTCTCTGGTTCTCTGGTTCTCTGGTCCTCTGGTCCTGTAGTCCTCTGGTCCTCTGGTCATCTGGTCCTCTGGTCCTGTAGTCCTCTGGTCCTCTGGTCATCTGGTCCTCTGGTCCTGTAGTCCTCTGGTCCTCTGGTCATCTGGTCCTCTGGTCCTGTAGTCCTCTGGTTCTGTAGTCCTCTGGTCCTCTGGTCCTCTAGTCCTCTGGTCCTCTGGTCATCTGGTCCTCTGGTCCTGTAGTCCTCTGATCCTCTGGTTCTCTGGTTCTCTGGTCCTCTGGTCATCTGGTTCTCTGGTTCTCTGGTCCTCTGGTCCTGTAGTCCTCTGATCCTCTGGTCCTCTAGTCCTCTGGTCCTCTGGTCATCTGGTCCTCTGGTCCTGTAGTCCTCTGATCCTCTGGTCCTCTAGTCCTCTGGTCCTCTAGTCCTCTGGTCCTCTGGTCATCTGGTCCTCTGGTCCTCTGGTCATCTGGTCCTCTGGTCCTGTAGTCCTCTGATCCTCTGGTCCTCTAGTCCTCTGGTCCTCTGGTCATCTGGTCCTCTGGTCCTGTAGTCCTCTGATCCTCTGGTCCTCTGGTCCTCTGGTCTTCTGGTCATCTGGTCCTCTGGTTCTCTGGTCCTCTGGTCCTCTGGTCCTCTGGTCCTGCTTAACATCCTGGTAATGGATGGATGGAAAATGTGTGTAATTTTCATTATACACAAACACCTCCTGGTTCCAGTGTGATGTATTTGTTTAATTTAGTTTCAGGAGTTAAATCGCCCCCTGTGATATGCCTTAGTCATCTCATTCCTCCCTGGCTACCTGCATAAATCCCTCCTTACAGTAACATGGCTCCTATTCCAGCTCTGTTCTGTCTCTAACTGGGTTTATGTTCTATTCCAGCTCTGTTCTGTCTCTAACTGGGGTTTATATTCTATTCCATCTCTGTTCTGTCTCTAACTGGGGTTTATGTTCTATTCCAGCTCTGTTCTGTCTCTAACTGGAGTTTATGTTCTATTCCAGCTCTGTTCTGTCTCTAACTGGGGTTTATGTTCTATTCCAGCTCTGTTCTGTGTCTAACTGGGGTTTATATTCTATTCCAGCTCTGTTCTGTGTCTAACTGGGGTTTATGTTCTATTCCAGCTCTGTTCTGTCTCTAACTGGGGTTTATGTTCTATTCCAGCTCTGTTCTGTCTCTAACTGGGGTTTATGCTCTATTCCAGCTCTGTTCTGTGTCTAACTGGGTTTATGTTCTATTCCAGCTCTGTTCTGTCTCTAACTGGGGTTTATATTCTATTCCATCTCTGTTCTGTCTCTAACTGGGGTTTATGTTCTATTCCAGCTCTGTTCTGTGTCTAATTGGGGTTTATGTTCTATTCCAGCTCTGTTCTGTGTCTAACTGAGGTTTACACTAAAGTAGTGCACTACATAGGAAATAGGGCCCTGGTCTAAAGTATTGCACTACATAGGGAACAGGTTCCTGGTCTAAAGTATTGCACTACATAGGGAATAGGGCCTGGTCTAAAGTAGTGCACTACATAGGGAATAGGGTCCTGGTCTAAAGTAGTGCACTATATAGGGAATAGGGTCCTGGTCTAAAGTAGTGTACTATATAGGGAATAGGGTCCTGGTCTAAAGTAGTGCACTATATAGGGAATAGGGTCCTGGTCTAAAGTAGTGCACTATATTGGGAATAGGGTCCTGGTCTAAAGTAGTGCACTATATAGGGAATAGGGTCCTGGTCTAAAGTAGTGCACTATATAGGGAATAGGGTCCTGGTCTAAAGTAGTGCACTATATAGGGAATAGGGTCCTGGTCTAAAGTAGTCCACTATATAGGGAATAGGGTCCTGGTCTAAAGTAGTGCACTATATAGGGAATAGGGTCCTGGTCTAAAGTAGTGCACTATATAGGGAATAGGGTCCTGGTCTAAAGTAGTGCACTATATAGGGAATAGGGTCCTGGTCTAAAGTAGTGCACTATATAGGGAATAGGGTGCCATAGGGTCCTGGTCTAAAGTAGTGCACTATATAGGGAATAGGGCTCTGGTCTAAAGTAGTGTACTATATAGGGAATAGGGTCCTGGTCTAAAGTAGTGCACTATATAGGGAATAGGGTCCTGGTCTAAAGTAGTGTACTATATAGGGAATAGGGCCCTGGTCTAAAGTAGTGCACTATATAGGGAATAGGGCTCTGGTCTAAAGTATTGCACTACATAGGGAATAGGTTCCTGGTCTAAAGTATTGCACTACATAGGGAATAGGGCCCTGGTCTAAAGTAGTGCACTACATAGGGAATAGGGTCCTGGTCTACAGTAGTGCACTATATAGGGAATAGGGTCCTGGTCTAAAGTATTGCACTACATAGGGAATAGGGTCCTGGTCTAAAGTATTGCACTACATAGGGAATAGGGCCCTGGTCTAAAGTAGTGCACTAAATAGGGAATAGGGCCCTGGTCTAAAGTATTGCACTACATAGGGAATAGGGCCCTGGTCTAAAGTAGTGCACTAAATAGGGAATAGGGTCCTGGTCTAAAGTATTGCACTACATAGGGAATAGGGTCCTGGTCTAAAGTATTGCACTACATAGGGAATAGGGCCCTGGTCTAAAGTAGTGCACTACATAGGGAATAGGGCCCTGGTCTAAAGTAGTGCACTAAATAGGGAATAGGGCCCTGGTCTAAAGTATTGCACTACATAGGGAATAGGGCCCTGGTCTAAAGTAGTGCACTAAATAGGGAATAGGGTCCTGGTCTAAAGTATTGCACTACATAGGGAATAGGGTCCTGGTCTAAAGTAGGGCACTACATAGGGAATAGGGTATCATTTGGAAGGCATACAGAGGGACTGTCTGATGAACTCTCCCCGGTACCAGAGCAATATCAGCTTATTGCATTTCACACCCGGCCATGATAAATAATATACAGGGTCAGTTCCTCTGTTCTTATACTGACAACTCAGCACAGCAACACAGTTACACAGCTACACAGTTACACAGCTACACAGTTACACAGCTACACAGTTACACAGCTACACAGCTACACAGCTACACAGTTACACAGTTACACAGCAGCACAGTTACACAGTTACACAGCAGCACAGCTACACAGCTACACAGCTACACAGTTACACAGCAGCACAGCTACACAGTTACACAGCAGCACAGCTACACAGTTACACAGCAGCACAGCAGCACAGCTACACAGTTACACAGCTACACAGTTACACAGCTACACAGTTACACAGTTACACAGTTACACAGCTACACAGTTACACAGCTACACAGTTACACAGCTACACAGTTACACAGCAGCACAGCTACACAGTTACACAGTTACACAGCAGCACAGTTACACAGCAGCACAGCAGCACAGCTACACAGTTACACAGTTACACAGTTACACAGCAGCACAGCTACACAGTTACACAGCTACACAGTTACACAGCAGCACAGCTACACAGTTACACAGCAGCACAGCTACACAGTTACACAGCAGCACAGCTACACAGTTACACAGCAGCACAGTTACACAGCTACACAGTTACACAGCAGCACAGTTACACAGCTACACAGTTACACAGCTACACAGTTACACAGTTACACAGTTACACAGCAGCACAGCAACACAGTTACACAGTTACACAGCAGCACAGCTACACAGTTACACAGTTACACAGTTACACAGCAGCACAGCTACACAGTTACACAGTTACACAGCAGCACAGTTACACAGCAGCACAGCAACACAGCTACACAGCAGCACAGCAACACAGTTACACAGTTACACAGCAACACAGTTACACAGTTACACAGCTACACAGTTACACAGTTACACAGCTACACAGTTACACAGTTACACAGTTACACAGCTACACAGTTACACAGTTACACAGTTACACAGCTACACAGTTACACAGCTACACAGTTACACAGCTACACAGCATCACAGCATCACAGTTACACAGTTACACAGCAACACAGTTACACAGTTACACAGCTACACAGTTACACAGTTACACAGCAACACAGTTACACAGTTACACAGCTACACAGTTACACAGCTACACAGTTACACAGCTACACAGTTACACAGCAGCACAGCTACACAGTTACACAGTTACACAGCAGCACAGTTACACAGCAACACAGTTACACAGTTACACAGTTACACAGTTACACAGCTACACAGCTACACAGTTACACAGCTACACAGCAGCACAGCTACACAGTTACACAGTTACACAGCAGCACAGTTACACAGTTACACAGCAGCACAGCTACACAGCTACACAGTTACACAGCTACACAGCAGCACAGCTACACAGTTACACAGCTACACAGCAGCACAGCTACACAGTTACACAGCTACACAGCAGCACAGCTACACAGTTACACAGCTACACAGCAGCACAGCTACACAGTTACACAGCAGCACAGCTACACAGTTACACAGTTACACAGCTACACAGTTACACAGCTACACAGTTACACAGCAGCACAGTTACACAGTTACACAGCAGCACAGCTACACAGTTACACAGCAGCACAGCTACACAGTTACACAGCAACACAGCTACACAGTTACACAGTTACACAGTTACACAGCAGCACAGCAACACAGTTACACAGTTACACAGCAGCACAGCTACACAGTTACACAGTTACACAGCTACACAGTTACACAGTTACACAGTTACACAGCAGCACAGCAACACAGTTACACAGTTACACAGCAGCACAGCTACACAGTTACACAGTTACACAGCAGCACAGCTACACAGTTACACAGCTACACAGTTACACAGTTACACAGTTACACAGCAGCACAGCAACACAGTTACACAGCAACACAGTTACACAGTTACACAGCAACACAGTTACACAGCAGCACAGTTACACAGTTACACAGTAACACAGTTACACAGTTACACAGTTACACAGCTACACAGTTACACAGCTACACAGTTACACAGTTACACAGTTACACAGTTACACAGCTACACAGTTACACAGCTACACAGTTACACAGTTACACAGTTACACAGCAGCACAGTTACACAGCTACACAGTTACACAGCAGCACAGTTACACAGTTACACAGTAACACAGTTACACAGTTACACAGCAGCACAGCTACACAGCTACACAGCAACACAGTTACACAGTTACACAGTTACACAGCAACACAGCAGCACAGCATCACAGCAACACAGCTACACAGCTACACAGTTACACAGCAGCACAGCAGCACAGTTACACAGTTACACAGTTACACAGCAGCACAGCTACACAGCTACATAGCAGCACAGTTACACAGTTACACAGTTACACAGTAACACAGTTACACAGTTACACAGCAGCACAGCAGCACAGCTACACAGCTACATAGCAGCACAGTTACACAGTTACACAGTTACACAGTAACACAGTTACACAGCTACACAGCAGCACAGCAGCACAGCTACACAGCAGCACAGCAGCACAGCTACACAGCTACATAGCAGCACAGTTACACAGCTACACAGTTACACAGCTACACAGCTACACAGCTACACAGCAACACAGTTACACAGTTACACAGCTACACAGCTACACAGCAACACAGTTACACAGTTACACAGCATCACATTGTATGACCAGTGAGGAGAGGCAGGGGAACACGGGGTAAGCTGGGGTGGTAGGGGAACACGGGGTAAGCTGGGGTGGTAGGGGAACACGGGGTAAGCTGGGGTGGTAGGGGAACACGGGGTAGGCAGGAGTGGCAGGGGAACACGGGGTAAGCTGGGGTGGTAGGGGAACACGGGGTAGGCAGGAGTGGCAGGGGAACACGGGGTAGGCGGGAGTGGCAGGGGAACACGAGGTAGTCTGGGGAGGCAGGGGAACACGGGGTAGGCGGGAGTGGCAGGGGAACACGGGGTAGACTGGGGAAGCAGGGGAACACGGGGTAGGCAGGAGTGGCAGGGGAACACGGGGTAGGCGGGAGTGGCAGGGGAACACGAGGTAGGCTGGGGAGGCAGGGGAACACGGGGTAGGCTGGGGTGGCAGGGGAACACGGGGTAGGCTGGGGAGGCAGGGGAACACGGGGTAGGCTGGGGTGGCAGGGGAACACGGGGTAGGCTGGGGTAGTAGGGGAACACGGGGTAGGCTGGGGATTCAGGGGAACACGGGGTAGGCTGGGGTGGCAGGGGAACACGGGGTAGGCTGGGGAGGCAGGGGAACACGGGGTAGGCTGGGGAGGCAGGGGAACACGGGGTAGGCTGGGGTTTCAGGGGAACACGGGGTAGGCTGGGGATTCAGGGGAACACGGGGTAGGCTGGGGTGGCAGGGGAACACGGGGTAGGCTGGGGAGGCAGGGGAACACAGGGTAGGCTGGGGTTTCAGGGGAACACGGGGTAGGCTGGCCCCCATCACATGGACTAACTAGCATCGATCCTGACAGGCAGATTATGAGGTGAATATTTCTGGAGCCTTTTAATTAATGAAGCCTGCTTATTACAATCCTCAGCTCCCTCGTTAATAATATACAGACAGAGGACTCCATCGTTAATGCTAAACACTAATTAACAGGAGAAGAGCAGAGGACTCCATCGTTGATGCTAATCACTAATTAACAGGAGAAGAACAGAGGACGCCATCGTTGATGCTAATCACTAATTAACAGGAGAAGAACAGAGGACGCCATCGTTGATGCTAATCACTAATTAACAGGAGAAGAACAGAGGACTCCATCGTTGATGCTAATCACTAATTAACAGGAGAAGAACAGAGGACTCCATCGTTGATGCTAATCACTAATTAACAGGAGAAGAACAGAGGACTCCATCGTTGATGCTAATCACTAATTAACAGGAGAAGAGCAGAGGACGCCATCGTTGATGCTAATCACTAATTAACAGGAGAAGAACAGAGGACTCCATCGTTGATGCTAATCACTAATTAACAGGAGAAGAACAGAGGACTCCATCGTTGATGCTAATCACTAATTAACAGGAGAAGAACAGAGGACTCCATCGTTGATGCTAATCACTAATTAACAGGAGAAGAACAGAGGACGCCATCGTTGATGCTAATCACTAATTACCACCCGGGGTGGGTGGTTAGAAACATCTTGACTGGCATCAGGACATGTGGTTGAACATGAGATGGAGGTAGTATGGAATGGCACTGGTGTTTGTTGTGGTATGTTTGGGTGGGGGCGGGTGGTTGGGTGGATATCACCATAGACCACACTCTCAGCCCATCCCACCTATCACCATAGACCTCAGCTCTTTAATCCCGCCCCTCAGCCACTCTCAGCCCATCCCACCTATCACCATAGACCTCAGCTCTTTAATCCCGCCCCTCAGCCACTCTCAGCCCATCCCACCTATCACCATAGACCTCAGCTCTTTAATCCCGCCCCTCAGCCGCTCTCAGCCCATCCCACCTATCACCATAGACCACCCTCTCAGCCCATCCCATCTATCACCATAGACCACCCTCTCAGCCCATCCCATCTATCACCATAGACCACCCTCTCAGCCCATCCCATCTATCACCATAGACCACCCTCTCAGCCCATCCCATCTATCACCATAGACCACCCTCTCAGCCCATCCCACCTATCACCATAGACCACCCTCTCAGCCCATCCCATCTATCACCATAGACCACCCTCTCAGCCCATCCCATCTATCACCATAGACCACCATCTCAGCCCATCCCATCTATCACCATAGACCACCCTCTCAGCCCATCCCATCTATCACCATAGACCACCATCTCAGCCCATCCCATCTATCACCATAGACCACCCTCTCAGCCCATCCCATCTATCACCATAGACCACCCTCTCAGCCCATCCCACCTATCACCATAGACCACCCTCTCAGCCCATCCCACCTATCACCATAGACCAGCCTCTCAGCCCATCCCACCTATCACCATAGACCAGCCTCTCAGCCCATCCCACCTATCACCATAGACCAGCCTCTCAGCCCATCCCACCTATCACCGTAGACCTCAGCTCTTTAATCCCGCCCCTCAGCCACTCTCAGCCCATCCCACCTATCCCCATAGACCTCAGCTCTTTAATCCCGCCCCTCAGCCACTCTCAGCCCATCCCACCTATCACCATAGACCACCCTCTCAGCCCATCCCACCTATCACCATAGACCACCCTCTCAGCCCATCCCACCTATCACCATAGACCACCCTCTCAGCCCATCCCATCTATCACCATAGACCACCCTCTCAGCCCATCCCACCTATCACCATAGACCACCCTCTCAGCCCATCCCACCTATCACCATAGACCAGCCTCTCAGCCCATCCCACCTATCACCATAGACCAGCCTCTCAGCCCATCCCACCTATCACCATAGACCACCCTTTCAGCCCATCCCACCTATCACCATAGACCACCCTCTCAGGCCATCCCACCTATCACCATAGACCACCCTCTCAGCCCATCCCACCTATCACCATAGACCAGCCTCTCAGCCCATCCCACCTATCACCGTAGACCTCAGCTCTTTAATCCCGCCCCTCAGCCACTCTCAGCCCATCCCACCTATCCCCATAGACCTCAGCTCTTTAATCCCGCCCCTCAGCCACTCTCAGCCCATCCCACCTATCACCATAGACCACCCTCTCAGCCCATCCCACCTATCACCATAGACCACCCTCTCAGCCCATCCCACCTATCACCATAGACCACCCTCTCAGGCCATCCCACC
>NW_026600359.1:32500-147500 GCF_029448725.1 Salvelinus fontinalis
CTGGACTCCAACCAGGGACCCTCTGACCTCATCTGTCTGCTCCATGTCAGTGTAACAGTATAGCTTCCGTCCCTCTCCTCGCCCCTACCTGGGCTCGAACCAGGGACCCTCTGACCTCATCTGTCTGCTCCATGTCAGTGTAACAGTATAGCTTCCGTCCCTCTCCTCGCCCCTACCTGGACTCCAACCAGGGACCCTCTGACCTCATCTGTCTGCTCCATGTCAGTGTAACAGTATAGCTTCCGTCCCTCTCCTCGCCCCTACCTGGACTCGAACCAGGGACCCTCTGACCTCATCTGTCTGCTCCATGTCAGTGTAACAGTATAGCTTCCGTCCCGCTCCTCGCCCCTACCTGGACTCCAACCAGGGACCCTCTGACCTCATCTGTCTGCTCCATGTCAGTGTAACAGTATAGCTTCCGTCCCGCTCCTCGCCCCTACCTGGACTCCAACCAGGGACCCTCTGCACACATCGACGACAGCCTCCCACGAAGCATCATTACCCATCGCTCCACAAAAGCCGCAGCCCCTTGAAGAGCAAAGGAAACATCAAGGTCTCAAGGCTGACATTTATCTTCTCTGCTAAACCTTACAATACCCTACAGTCCTCTCCTCTCCTCTCCACCTCTCCTCCCCTCTCCTCTCCTCTCCCTTCCTCTGCTCTTCTCTCCTCTGCTCTCCTCTCCTCACGCCTCCTCACCTCTCCTCCCCCCTCCCCTCCTCTCAGCCTTCAGTCTCTACTGTCTCCAGTCTCTACAGCCTCCAGTCTCTACTACCTCCAGTCTCTACTGTCTCCAGTCTCTACTGCCTTCAGTCTCTACTGCCTCCAGTCTCTACTGCCTTCAGTCTCTACAGCCTCCAGTCTCTACAGCCTCCAGTCTCTACAGCGTCCAGTCTCTACTGCCTCCAGTCTCTACAGCCTCCAGTCTCTACAGCCTCCAGTCTCTACAGCCTCCAGTCTCTACTGCCTCCAGTCTCTACAGCGTCCAGTCTCTACTGCCTCCAGTCTCTACTGCCTTCAGTCTCTACTGCCTTCAGTCTCTACAGCCTCCAGTCTCTACAGCCTCCAGTCTCTACTGCCTCCAGTCTCTACTGTCTCCAGTCTCTACAGCCTCCAGTCTCTACTGCCTTCAGTCTCTACTGCCTCCAGTCTCTACTGCCTTCAGTCTCTACTGCCTTCAGTCTCTACAGCCTCCAGTCTCTACAGCCTCCAGTCTCTACTGCCTCCAGTCTCTACAGCCTCCAGTCTCTACAGCCTCCAGTCTCTACTGCCTCCAGTCTCTACTGTCTCCAGTCTCTACAGCCTCCAGTCTCTACTGCCTTCAGTCTCTACTGCCTCCAGTCTCTACTGCCTTCAGTCTCTACTGCCTCCAGTCTCTACTGCCTTCAGTCTCTACTGCCTCCAGTCTCTACTGCCTCCAGTCTCTACTGCCTCCAGTCTCTACTGCCTCCAGTCTCTACTGCCTCCAGTCTCTACTGCCTTCAGTCTCTACAGCCTCCAGTCTCTACTGCCTTCAGTCTCTACTGCCTCCAGTCTCTACTGCCTTCAGTCTCTACTGCCTTCAGTCTCTACTGCCTCCAGTCTCTACTGCCTTCAGTCTCTACTGCCTTCAGTCTCTACAGCCTCCAGTCTCTACTGCCTTCAGTCTCTACAGCCTCCAGTCTCTACTGCCTCCAGTCTCTACTGCCTCCAGTCTCTACTGTCTCCAGTCTCTACAGCCTCCAGTCTCTACTGCCTCCAGTCTCTACTGCCTTCAGTCTCTACTGTCTCCAGTCTCTACAGCCTCCAGTCTCTACTGTCTCCAGTCTCTACTGCCTCCAGTCTCTACTGCCTCCAGTCTCTACTGCCTCCAGTCTCTACTGCCTTCAGTCTCTACTGCCTCCAGTCTCTACAGCCTCCAGCCTCTACTGCCTTCAGTCTCTACTGCCTCCAGTCTCTACAGCCTCCAGCCTCTACTGCCTTCACTCTCTGCTGCCTTCAGTCTCTACTGCCTCCAGTCTCTACAGCCTCCAGTCTCTACTGCCTCCAGTCTCTACAGCCTCCAGTCTCTACAGCCTCCAGTCTCTACTGCCTCCAGTCTCTACTGCCTCCAGTCTCTACTGCCTCCAGTCTCTACTGCCTCCAGTCTCTACTGCCTCCAGTCTCTACAGCCTCCAGCCTCCAGTCTCTACAGCCTCCAGTCTCTACAGCCTCCAGTCTCTACTGCCTCCAGTCTCTACTGCCTTCAGTCTCTACAGCCTCCAGTCTCTACTGCCTCCAGTCTCTACTGCCTTCAGTCTCTACTGCCTCCAGTCTCTACTGCCTCCAGTCTCTACTGCCTCCAGTCTCTACTGCCTCCAGTCTCTACAGCCTCCAGCCTCCAGTCTCTACTGCCTTCAGTCTCTACAGCCTCCAGTCTCTGCTGCCTCCAGTCTCTACTGCCTCCAGTCTCTACTGCCTTCAGTCTCTACTGTCTGCTCCAGTCTCTACAGCCTCCAGTCTCTACAGCCTCCAGTCTCTACTGCCTCCAGTCTCTACTGCCTCCAGTCTCTACTCCCTTCAGTCTCTACTGCCTTCCGTCTCTACTGCCTTCCCTCAGCCTTCAGTCTCTACTGCCTTCAGTCTCTACTGCCTTCAGTCTCTACAGCCTTCAGTCTCTACTGCCTCCAGTCTCTACTGCCTCCAGCCTCCAGTCTCTACAGCCTTCAGTCTCTACTGCCTCCAGTCTCTAATGCCTCCAGCCTCCAGTCTCTACAGCCTTCAGTCTCTACTGCCTTCAGTCTCTACTGCCTCCAGTCTCTACTGCCTCCAGTCTCTACTGCCTCCAGTCTCTACAGCCTCCAGTCTCTACAGCCTCCAGTCTCTACTGCCTCCAGTCTCTACTGCCTTCAGTCTCTACAGCCTCCAGTCTCTACTGACTCCAGTCTCTACAGCCTCCAGTCTCTACTGCCTCCAGTCTCTACTGCCTTCAGTCTCTACTGCCTCCAGTCTCTACAGCCTCCAGTCTCTACAGCCTCCAGTCTCTACAGCCTCCAGTCTCTACAGCCTCCAGTCTCTACTGCCTTCAGTCTCTACAGCCTCCAGTCTCTACTGCCTTCAGTCTCTACTGCCTTCACTCTGCCTTCAGTCTCTACTGCCTTCACTCTGCCTTCAGTCTCTACTGACTCCAGTCTCTACTGCCTTCAGTCTCTACTGCCTTCAGTCTCTACTGCCTCCAGTCTCTACAGCCTTCAGTCTCTACTGCCTTCACTCTCTGCTGCCTTCAGTCTCTACAGCCTTCAGTCTCTACTGCCTCCAGTCTCTACAGCCTCCAGTCTCTACAGCCTCCAGTCTCTACAGCCTCCAGTCTCTACAGCCTCCAGTCTCTACAGCCTCCAGTCTCTACTGCCTCCAGTCTCTACTGCCTCCAGTCTCTACTGCCTCCAGTCTATACTGCCTCCAGTCTCTAATGCCTCCAGTCTCTACTGCCTTCAGTCTCTACTGCCTTCAGTCTCTACAGCCTTCAGTCTCTACTGCCTCCAGTCTCTACAGCCTTCAGTCTCTACTGCCTCCAGTCTCTACTGCCTCCAGTCTCTACTGCCTCCAGTCTATACTGCCTCCAGTCTCTACTGCCTCCAGTCTCTACTGCCTCCAGTCTCTACAGCCTCCAGTCTCTACAGCCTTCAGTCTCTACTGCCTTCCCTCAGCCTCCAGTCTCTACAGCCTCCAGCCTCCAGTCTCTACTGCCTCCAGTCTCTACTGCCTCCAGTCTCTACTGCCTCCAGTCTCTACTGCCTTCCCTCAGCCTCCAGTCTCTACAGCCTTCAGTCTCTACTGCCTTCCCTCAGCCTCCAGTCTCTACAGCCTCCAGCCTCCAGTCTCTACTGCCTCCAGTCTCTACTGCCTCCAGTCTATACTGCCTCCAGTCTCTACTGCCTCCAGTCTCTACTGCCTCCAGTCTCTACAGCCTCCAGTCTCTACAGCCTTCAGTCTCTACTGCCTTCCCTCAGCCTCCAGTCTCTATTGCCTTCAGTCTCTACAGCCTCCAGTCTCTACAGCCTACAGTCTCTACTGCCTTCAGTCTCTACTGCCTCCAGTCTCTACTGCCTTCAGTCTCTACTGCCTCCAGTCTCTACTGCCTCCAGTCTCTACAGCCTACAGTCTCTACAGCCTACAGTCTCTACAGCCTACAGCCTCCAGTCTCTACTGCCTTCAGTCTCTACTGCCTTCAGTCTCTACTGCCTTCAGTCTCTACTGCCTTCAGTCTCTACTGCCTCCAGTCTCTACTGCCTCCAGTCTCTACTGCCTCCAGTCTCTACTGCCTTCAGTCTCTACAGCCTCCAGTCTCTACTGACTTCAGTCTCTACTGCCTCCAGTCTCTACTGCCTTCAGTCTCTACTGCCTTCAGTCTCTACTGCCTCCAGTCTCTACTGCCTCCAGTCTCTACAGCCTACAGTCTCTACAGCCTACAGCCTCCAGTCTCTACTGCCTTCAGTCTCTACTGCCTTCAGTCTCTACAGCCTCCAGTCTCTACTGCCTTCAGTCTCTACTGCCTTCAGTGTCTACTGCCGCCAGTCTCTACAGCCTCCAGTCTCTACAGCCTCCAGTCTCTACAGCCTCCAGCATCCAGTCTCTACTGCCTTCAGTCTCTACAGCCTCCAGTCTCTACTGACTTCAGTCTCTACAGCCTCCAGTCTCTACAGCCTCCAGTCTCTACAGCCTCCAGCCTCCAGTCTCTACTGCCTCCAGTCTCTACTCCCTTCAGTCTCTACTGCCTTCAGTCTCTACAGCCTCCAGTCTCTACAGCCTCCAGTCTCTACAGCCTCCAGTCTCTACAGCCTCCAGCCTCCAGTCTCTACTGCCTCCAGTCTCTACAGCCTCCAGTCTATACTGCCTTCAGTCTCTACTGCCTCCAGTCTCTACAGCCTCCAGTCTCTACTGCCTTCAGTCTCTACAGCCTCCAGTCTCTACAGCCTCCAGTCTCTACAGCCTCCAGTCTCTACTGCCTCCAGTCTCTACTGCCTCCAGTCTCTACAGCCTCCAGTCTCTACTGCCTCCAGTCTCTACAGCCTTCAGTCTCTACTGCCTTCAGTCTCTACAGCCTTCAGTCTCTACTGCCTCCAGTCTCTACTGCCTTCAGTCTCTACAGCCTCCAGTCTCTACTGCCTCCAGTCTCTACTGCCTTCAGTCTCTACAGCCTCCAGTCTCTACAGCCTCCAGTCTCTACAGCCTCCAGTCTCTATTGCCTTCAGTCTCTACAGCCTCCAGTCTCTACAGCCTCCAGTCTCTACTGCCTCCAGTCTCTACAGCCTCCAGTCTCTACTGCCTCCAGTCTCTACAGCCTCCAGTCTCTACAGCCTACAGTCTCTACAGCCTCCAGTCTCTACAGCCTACAGTCTCTACAGCCTCCAGTCTCTACAGCCTACAGTCTCTACAGCCTACAGCCTCCAGTCTCTACTGCCTTCAGTCTCTACAGCCTCCAGTCTCTACTGCCTTCAGTCTCTACTGCCTTCAGTGTCTACTGCCGCCAGTCTCTACAGCCTCCAGTCTCTACAGCCTCCAGTCTCTACAGCCTCCATTCTCTACAGCCTCCAGCCTCCAGTCTCTACTGCCTCCAGTCTCTACAGCCTCCAGTCTATACTGCCTTCAGTCTCTACTGCCTCCAGTCTCTACAGCCTCCAGTCTCTACTGCCTTCAGTCTCTACAGCCTCCAGTCTCTACAGCCTCCAGTCTCTACAGCCTCCAGTCTCTACTGCCTCCAGTCTCTACTGCCTCCAGTCTCTACAGCCTCCAGTCTCTACTGCCTCCAGTCTCTACAGCCTTCAGTCTCTACTGCCTTCAGTCTCTACAGCCTTCAGTCTCTACTGCCTCCAGTCTCTACTGCCTTCAGTCTCTACAGCCTCCAGTCTCTACTGCCTCCAGTCTCTACTGCCTCCAGTCTCTACTGCCTTCAGTCTCTACAGCCTCCAGTCTCTACAGCCTCCAGTCTCTACAGCCTCCAGTCTCTACTGCCTCCAGTCTCTACTGCCTTTAGTCTCTACTGACTCCAGTCTCTACTGCCTTCAGTCTCTACTGCCTCCAGTCTCTACTGCCTTCAGTCTCTACTGCCTCCAGTCTCTACTGCCTCCAGTCTCTACTGCCTTCAGTCTCTACTGCCTCCAGTCTCTACTGCCTTCAGTCTCTACTGCCTTCAGTCTCTACTGCCTTCAGTCTCTACTGCCTTCAGTCTCTACTGACTCCAGTCTCTACTGCCTCCAGTCTCTACTGCCTCCAGTCTCTACTGCCTTCAGTCTCTACTGACTCCAGTCTCTACTGCCTCCAGTCTCTACTGCCTCCAGTCTCTACTGCCTTCAGTCTCTACTGCCTCCAGTCTCTACTGCCTCCAGTCTCTACTGCCTTCAGTCTCTACTGCCTCCAGTCTCTACTGCCTCCAGTCTCTACTGCCTCCAGTCTCTACTGCCTTCAGCCTCTACTGCCTCCAGTCTCTACTGCCTTCAGTCTCTACTGCCTTCAGTCTCTACTGCCTTCAGTCTCTACTGCCTCCAGTCTCTACTGCCTCCAGTCTCTACAGCCTCCAGTCTCTACTGCCTCCAGTCTCTACAGCCTCCAGTCTCTACTGCCTCCAGTCTCTACAGCCTCCAGTCTCTACAGCCTACAGTCTCTACAGCCTCCAGTCTCTACAGCCTCCAGTCTCTACAGCCTACAGTCTCTACAGCCTCCAGTCTCTACAGCCTACAGTCTCTACAGCCTACAGCCTCCAGTCTCTACTGCCTTCAGTCTCTACTGCCTTCAGTCTCTACAGCCTCCAGTCTCTACTGCCTTCAGTCTCTACTGCCTTCAGTGTCTACTGCCGCCAGTCTCTACAGCCTCCAGTCTCTACAGCCTCCAGTCTCTACAGCCTCCAGCATCCAGTCTCTACTGCCTTCAGTCTCTACAGCCTCCAGTCTCTACTGACTTCAGTCTCTACAGCCTCCAGTCTCTACTGCCTTCAGTCTCTACAGCCTCCAGTCTCTACAGCCTCCAGTCTCTACAGCCTCCAGTCTCTACAGCCTCCAGCCTCCAGTCTCTACTGCCTCCAGTCTCTACAGCCTCCAGTCTATACTGCCTTCAGTCTCTACTGCCTCCAGTCTCTACAGCCTCCAGTCTCTACTGCCTTCAGTCTCTACAGCCTCCAGTCTCTACAGCCTCCAGTCTCTACAGCCTCCAGTCTCTACTGCCTCCAGTCTCTACTGCCTCCAGTCTCTACAGCCTCCAGTCTCTACTGCCTCCAGTCTCTACAGCCTTCAGTCTCTACTGCCTTCAGTCTCTACAGCCTTCAGTCTCTACTGCCTCCAGTCTCTACTGCCTTCAGTCTCTACAGCCTCCAGTCTCTACTGCCTCCAGTCTCTACTGCCTCCAGTCTCTACAGCCTCCAGTCTCTACTCCCTTCAGTCTCTACAGCCTCCAGTCTCTACAGCCTCCAGTCTCTACAGCCTCCAGTCTCTACTCCCTTCAGTCTCTACAGCCTTCAGTCTCTACAGCCTCCAGTCTCTACAGCCTCCAGTCTCTACAGCCTCCAGTCTCTACAGCCTCCAGTCTCTACTCCCTTCAGTCTCTACAGCCTCCAGTCTCTACAGCCTCCAGTCTCTACAGCCTCCAGTCTCTACTCCCTTCAGTCTCTACAGCCTCCAGTCTCTACTGCCTTCAGTCTCTACAGCCTCCAGTCTCTACAGCCTCCAGTCTCTACAGCCTCCAGTCTCTACAGCCTCCAGTCTCTACTGCCTTCAGTCTCTACTGCCTTCAGTCTCTACTGCCTCCAGTCTCTACTGCCTTCAGTCTCTACAGCCTCCAGTCTCTACAGCCTCCAGTCTCTACTGCCTCCAGTCTCTACTGCCTTCAGTCTCTACTGCCTTCAGTCTCTACTGCCTTCAGTCTCTACTGCCTCCAGTCTCTACAGCCTCCAGTCTCTACTGCCTTCAGTCTCTACTGCCTTCAGTCTCTACTGCCTTCAGTCTCTACTGCCTCCAGTCTCTACTGCCTCCGGTCTCTACAGCCTCCAGTCTCTACAGCCTCCAGTCTCTACTGCCTCCAGTCTCTACTGCCTCCAGTCTCTACTGTCTCCAGTCTCTACTGCCTCCAGTCTCTACTGCCTTCACTCAGTCTTCAGTCTCTACTGCCTTCAGTCTCTACTGCCTTCAGTCTCTACTGACTCCAGTCTCTACAGCCTCCAGTCTCTACTGCCTTCAGTCTCTACTGCCTCCAGTCTCTACTGCCTTCAGTCTCTACTGCCTTCAGTCTCTACAGCCTCCAGTCTCTACTGCCTTCAGTCTCTACTGCCTCCAGTCTCTACAGCCTTCAGTCTCTACAGCCTCCAGTCTCTACTGCCTTCAGTCTCTACTGCCTTCAGTCTCTACTGCCTTCAGTCTCTACTGCCTTCAGTCTCTACTGCCTTCAGTCTCTACAGATAATCTCCAGTCACATCTAATCTCCCCTCAACCCAGAACCTCACAACATCAATCACTTCATATTACACTGTTCCACAGGGGTGTGTGTGTGTGTGTGTGTGTGTGTGTGTGTGTGTGTGTGTGTGTGTGTGTGTGTGTGTGTGTGTGTGTGTGTGTGTGTGTGTGTGTGTGTGTGTGTGTGTGTGTGTGTGTGTGTGTGTGTGTGTGTGTGTGTGTGTGTGGTGCATGTTTCTATGCTTGCGTATATGTGTGAGCTGGTAAGTGGAAGAATACAATTAAGTTCCTTAGGCCTCTCTAGAGAGAAGTAAGCTCTGTTATTCTTTACCAACACAATTATACTGAGTCTGAGCCTCCTGCTCCTCCTCCTGTCTCTCCAAGGAATACAGTACCTCCTCCTTCCTCCTGTCTCTCCCAGGAATACAGTACCTCCTTCTCCCTCCTGTCTCTCCCAGGAATACAGTACCTCCTCCTTCCTCCTCCTGTCTCTCCCAGGAATACAGTACCTCCTCCTTCCTCCTCCTGTCTCTCCCAGGAATACAGTACCTCCTCCTTCCTCCTCCTGTCTCTCCCAGGAATACAGTACCTCCTCCTTCCTCCTCCTGTCTCTCCCAGGAATACAGCACCTCCTCCTTCCTCCTCCTGTCTCTCCCAGGAATACAGTACCTCCTCCTTCCTCCTCCTGTCTCTCCCAGGAATACAGTACCTCCTCCTTCCTCCTCCTGTCTCTCCCAGGAATACAGCACCTCCTTCCTCCTATCTCTCCCAGGAATACAGTACCTCCTCCTTCCTCCTCCTGTCTCTCCCAGGAATACAGTACCTCCTCCTTCCTCCTCCTGTCTCTCCCAGGAATACAGTACCTCCTTCCTCCTCTTATCTCTCCCAGGAATACAGTACCTCCTTCTCCCTCCTGTCTCTCCCAGGAATACAGTACCTCCTCCTTCCTCCTCCTTTCTCTCCCAGGAATACAGTACCTCCTTCTCCCTCCTGTCTCTCCCAGGAATACAGTACCTCCTCCTTCCTCCTCCTTTCTCTCCCAGGAATACAGTACCTCCTTCCTCCTCCTGTCTCTCCCAGGAATACAGTACCTCCTTCCTCCTCCTATCTCTCCCAGGAATACAGTACCTCCTCCTTCCTCCTGTCTCTCCCAGGAATACAGCACCTCCTTCCTCCTATCTCTCCCAGGAATACAGTACCTCCTTCTTCCTCCTCCTTTCTCTCCCAGGAATACAGTACCTCCTTCTTCCTCCTCCTGTCTCTACCAGGAATACAGTACCTCCTCCTTCCTCCTCCTTTCTCTCCCAGGAATACAGTACCTCCTTCTCCCTCCTGTCTCTCCCAGGAATACAGTACCTCCTCCTTCCTCCTGTCTCTCCCAGGAATACAGTACCTCCTCCTTCCTCCTCCTGTCTCTCCCAGGAATACAGTACCTCCTCCTTCCTCCTCCTGTCTCTCCCAGGAATACAGTACCTCCTCCTTCCTCCTCCTGTCTCTCCCAGGAATACAGTACCTCCTCCTTCCTCCTCCTGTCTCTCCCAGGAATACAGTACCTCCTCCTTCCTCCTCCTGTCTCTCCCAGGAATACAGTACCTCCTCCTTCCTCCTCCTGTCTCTCCCAGGAATACAGTACCTCCTCCTTCCTCCTCCTGTCTCTCCCAGGAATACAGTACCTCCTCCTTCTCCCTCCTGTCTCTCCCAGGAATACAGTACCTCCTTCTCCCTCCTGTCTCTCCCAGGAATACAGTACCTCCTCCTTCCTCCTCCTGTCTCTCCCAGGAATACAGTACCTCCTCCTTCCTCCTCCTGTCTCCCCCAGGAATACAGTACCTCCTTCCTCCTCCTGTCTCTCCCAGGAATACAGTACCTCCTCCTTCCTCCTCCTGTCTCTCCCAGGAAGACAGTACCTCCTCCTTCCTCCTCCTGTCTCTCCCAGGAAGACAGTACCTCCTTCCTCCTGTCTCTCCCAGGAATACAGTACCTCCTTCCTCCTCCTGTCTCTCCCAGGAATACAGTACCTCCTCCTCCTGTCTCTCCCAGGAATACAGTACCTCCTTCCTCCTCCTGTCTCTCCCAGGAATACAGTACCTCCTTCTCCCTCCTGTCTCTCCCAGGAATACAGTACCTCCTTCTTCCTCCTCCTGTCTCTCCCAGGAATACAGTACCTCCTCCTTCCTCCTGTCTCTCCCAGGAATACAGTACCTCCTCCTTCCTCCTCCTGTCTCTCCCAGGAATACAGTACCTCCTTCCTCCTCCTGTCTCTCCCAGGAATACAGTACCTCCTCCTTCTCCCTCCTGTCTCTCCCAGGAATACAGTACCTCCTTCTTCCTCCTCCTGTCTCTCCCAGGAATACAGTACCTCCTTCTCCCTCCTGTCTCTCCCAGGAATACAGTACCTCCTCCTTCCTCCTCCTGTCTCTCCCAGGAATACAGTACCTCCTCCTTCCTCCTCCTGTCTCTCCCAGGAATACAGTACCTCCTCCTTCCTCCTCCTGTCTCTCCCAGGAATACAGTACCTCCTCCTCCTGTCTCTCCCAGGAATACAGTACCTCCTCCTTCCTCCTCCTGTCTCTCCCAGGAATACAGTACCTCCTTCTTCCTCCTCCTGTCTCTCCCAGGAATACAGTACTTCCTCCTTCCTCCTCCTGTCTCTCCCAGGAAGACAGTACCTCCTCCTTCTTCCTCCTGTCTCCCCCAGGAATACAGTACCTCCTCCTTCCTCCTCCTGTCTCTCCCAGGAATACAGTACCTCCTCCTTCCTCCTCCTGTCTCTCCCAGGAATACAGTACCTCCTCCTTCCTCCTCCTGTCTCTCCCAGGAATACAGTACCTCCTCCTTCCTCCTCCTGTCTCTCCCAGGAATACAGTACCTCCTTCTTCCTCCTCCTGTCTCTCCCAGGAATACAGTACTTCCTCCTTCCTCCTCCTGTCTCTCCCAGGAAGACAGTACCTCCTCCTTCTTCCTCCTGTCTCCCCCAGGAATACAGTACCTCCTCCTTCCTCCTCCTGTCTCTCCCAGGAACACAGTACATCCTTCCTCCTCCTGTCTCTCCCAGGAATACAGCACCTCCTCCTTCCTCCTCCTGTCTCTCCCAGGAATACAGTACCTCCTCCTTCCTCCTCCTGTCTCTCCCAGGAATACAGAACCTCCTCCTTCCTCCTCCTGTCTCTCCCAGGAATACAGTACCTCCTCCTTCCTCCTCCTGTCTCTCCCAGGAATACAGTACCTCCTTCCTCCTCCTTTCTCTCCCAGGAATACAGTACCTCCTCCTTCCTCCTCCTGTCTCTCCCAGGAATACAGTACCTCCTTCCTCCTCCTGTCTCTCCCAGGAATAGAGTACCTCCTCCTTCCTCCTCCTGTCTCTCCCAGGAATACAGTACATCCTTCCTCCTCCTGTCTCTCCCAGGAATACAGTACATCCTTCCTCCTCCTGTCTCTCCCAGGAATACAGTACATCCTTCCTCCTCCTGTCTCTCCCAGGAATACAGAACCTCCTCCTTCCTCCTCCTGTCTCTCATAGGAATACAGTACCTCCTCCTTCCTCCTCCTGTCTCTCCCAGGAATACAAAACCTCCTCCTTCCTCCTCCTGTCTCTCATAGGAATACAGAACCTCCTCCTTCCTCCTCCTGTCTCTCCCAGGAATACAGTACCTCCTCCTTCCTCCTCCTGTCTCTCCCAGGAATACAGTACCTCCTCCTTCCTCCTCCTGTCTCTCCCAGGAATACAGTACCTCCTCCTCCTTCCTCCTCCTGTCTCTCCCAGGAATACAGTACCTCCTCCTTCCTCCTCCTGTCTCTCCCAGGAATACAGTACCTCCTCCTTCCTCCTCCTGTCTCTCCCAGGAATACAGTACCTCCTTCCTCCTCCTGTCTCTCCCAGGAATACTGTACCTCCTCCTTCCTCCTCCTGTCTCTCCCAGGAATACAGTACCTCCTCCTTCCTCCTGTCTCTCCCAGGAATACAGTACCTCCTCCTTCCTCCTCCTGTCTCTCCCAGGAATACAGTACCTCCTTCCTCCTCCTGTCTCTCCCAGGAATACAGGACCTCCTTCCTCCTCCTGTCTCTCCCAGGAATACAGTACCTCCTCCTTCCTCCTCCTGTCTCTCCCAGGAATACAGTACCTCCTCCTCCTTCCTCCTGTCTCCCCCAGGAATACAGTACCTCCTCCTTCCTCCTCCTGTCTCTCCCAGGAATACAGTACCTCCTCCTTCCTCCTCCTGTCTCTCCCAGGAATACAGTACCTCCTCCTTCCTCCTCCTGTCTCTCCCAGGAATACAGTACCTCCTCCTTCCTCCTCCTGTCTCTACCAGGAATACAGTACCTCCTCCTTCCTCCTCCTGTCTCTCCCAGGAATACAGTACCTCCTCCTTCCTCCTCCTGTCTCTACCAGGAATACAGTACCTCCTCCTTCCTCCTATCTCCCAGGAATACAGTACCTCCTCCTTCCTCCTCCTGTCTCTCCCAGGAATACAGTACCTCCTCCTTCCTCCTGTCTCTCCCAGGAATACAGTACCTCCTTCCTCCTCCTTTCTCTCCCAGGAATACAGTACCTCCTTCTCCCTCCTGTCTCTACCAGGAATACAGTACCTCCTTCTTCCTCCTCCTGTCTCTCATAGGAATACAGTACCTCCTCCTTCCTCCTCCTGTCTCTCCCAGGAATACAGTACCTCCTTCTTCCTCCTCCTGTCTCTCCCAGAAATACAGTACCTCCTCCTTCCTCCTCCTGTCTCTCCCAGGAATACAGTACCTCCTCCTTCCTCCTCCTGTCTCTCCCAGGAATACAGTACCTCCTCCTTCCTCCTCCTGTCTCTCCCAGGAATACAGTACCTCCTCCTTCCTCCTCCTGTCTCTCCCAGGAATACAGTACTTCCTCCTTCCTCCTCCTGTCTCTCCCAGGAATACAGTACCTCTTCTTCCTCCTCCTGTCTCTCCCAGGAATAGAGTACCTCCTTCTTCCTCCTCCTTTCTCTCCCAGGAATACAGTACCTCCTCCTTCCTCCTGTCTCTCCCAGGAATACAGCACCTCCTTCTCCCTCCTGTCTCTCCCAGGAATACAGTACCTCCTCCTTCCTCCTCCTGTCTCTCCCAGGAATACAGTACCTCCTCCTTCCTCCTCCTGTCTCTCCCAGGAATACAGTACCTCCTTCTTCCTCCTCCTGTCTCTCCCAGGAATACAGTACCTCCTCCTTCCTCCTGTCTCTCCCAGGAATACAGCACCTCCTTCTCCCTCCTGTCTCTCCCAGGAATACAGTACCTCCTCCTTCCTCCTCCTGTCTCTCCCAGGAATACAGTACCTCCTCCTTCCTCCTCCTGTCTCTCCCAGGAATACAGTACTTCCTCCTTCCTCCTCCTGTCTCTCCCAGGAATACAGTACCTCCTCCTCCTGTCTCTCCCAGGAATACAGTACCTCCTCCTCCTGTCTCTCCCAGGAATACAGCACCTCCTCCTTCCTCCTCCTGTCTCTCCCAGGAATACAGTACCTCCTTCCTCCTCCTGTCTCTCCCAGGAATACAGTACCTCTTCTTCCTCCTCCTGTCTCTCCCAGGAATACAGTACCTCCTCCTTCCTCCTCCTGTCTCTCCCAGGAATACAGTACCTCCTCCTCCTGTCTCTCCCAGGAATACAGTACCTCCTCCTTCCTCCTCCTGTCTCTCCCAGGAATACAGTACCTCCTCCTTCCTCCTCCTGTCTCTCCCAGGAATACAGTACCTCCTCCTTCCTCCTCCTGTCTCTCCCAGGAATACAGCACCTCCTCCTTCCTCCTCCTGTCTCTCCCAGGAACACAGTACCTCCTCCTTCCTCCTCCTGTCTCTCCCAGGAATACAGTACCTCCTTCTCCCTCCTGTCTCTCCCAGGAATACAGTACCTCCTCCTTCCTCCTCCTGTCTCTCCCAGGAATACAGTACCTCCTCCTTCCTCCTCCTGTCTCTCCCAGGAATACAGTACCTCCTCCTTCCTCCTGTCTCTCCCAGGAATACAGTACCTCCTTCTCCCTCCTGTCTCTCCCAGGAATACAGTACCTCCTTCTCCCTCCTGTCTCTACCAGGAATACAGTACCTCCTCCTTCCTCCTCCTGTCTCTCCCAGGAATACAGTACCTCCTCCTTCCTCCTCCTGTCTCTCCCAGGAATACAGTACCTCCTCCTTCCTCCTGTCTCTCCCAGGAATACAGTACCTCCTTCTCCCTCCTGTCTCTCCCAGGAATACAGTACCTCCTTCTCCCTCCTGTCTCTCCCAGGAATACAGTACCTCCTCCTTCCTCCTCCTGTCTCTCCCAGGAATACAGTACCTCCTCCTTCCTCCTCCTGTCTCTCCCAGGAATACAGTACCTCCTTCCTCCTCCTGTCTCTCCCAGGAAGACAGTACCTCCTCCTTCCTCCTCCTGTCTCCCCCAGGAATACAGTACCTCATCCTTCCTCCTCCTGTCTCTCCCAGGAATACAGTACCTCCTCCTTCCTCCTCCTGTCTCTCCCAGGAATACAGTACCTCCTCCTTCCTCCTCCTGTCTCTCCCAGGAATACAGTACCTCCTCCTTCCTCCTCCTGTCTCTCCCAGGAATACAGTACCTCATCCTTCCTCCTCCTGTCTCTCCCAGGAATACAGTACCTCCTCCTTCCTCCTCCTGTCTCTACCAGGAATACAGTACCTCCTCCTTCCTCCTCCTGTCTCTCCCAGGAATACAGTACCTCCTCCTTCCTCCTCCTGTCTCTCCCAGGAATACAGTACCTCATCCTTCCTCCTCCTGTCTCTCCCAGGAATACAGTACCTCCTTCTTCCTCCTGTCTCTCCCAGGAATACAGTACCTCCTCCTTCCTCCTCCTGTCTCCCCCAGGAATACAGTACCTCCTCCTTCCTCCTCCTGTCTCTCCCAGGAATACAGTACCTCCTTCTTCCTCCTCCTGTCTCTCCCAGGAATACAGTACCTCCTTCCTCCTCCTGTTTCTCCCAGGAATACAGCACCTCCTTCCTCCTCCTGTTTCTCCCAGGAATACAGCACCTCCTTCTTCCTCCTGTCTCTCATAGGAATACAGTACCTCCTCCTTCCTCCTCCTGTCTCTCCCAGGAATACAGTACCTCCTTCCTCCTCCTGTCTCTCCCAGGAATACAGTACCTCCTCCTCCTTCCTCCTCCTGTCTCTCCCAGGAATACAGTACCTCCTCCTTCCTCCTGTCTCTCCCAGGAATACAGTACCTCCTCCTCCTTCCTCCTCCTGTCTCTCCCAGGAATACAGTACCTCCTCCTTCCTCCTGTCTCTCCCAGGAATACAGCACCTCCTCCTGTCTCTCCCAGGAATACAGTACCTCCTTCCTCCTGTCTCTCCCAAGGAATACAGCACCTCCTCCTTCCTCCTCCTGTCTCTCCCAGGAATACAGTACCTCCTCCTTCCTCCTCCTGTCTCTCCCAGGAATACAGCACCTCCTCCTTCCTCCTCCTGTCTCTCCCAGGAATACAGTACCTCCTCCTTCCTCCTCCTATCTCTCCCAGGAATACAGCACCTCCTCCTTCCTCCTCCTGTCTCTCCCAGGAATACAGTACCTCCTCCTTCCTCCTCCTGTCTCTCCCAGGAATACAGTACCTCCTCCTTCCTCCTCCTGTCTCTCCCAGGAATACAGTACCTCCTCCTTCCTCCTCCTGTCTCTCCCAGGAATACAGTACCTCCTCCTTCCTCCTCCTGTCTCTCCCAGAAATACAGTACCTCCTTCTTCCTCCTGTCTCTCATAGGAATACAGTACCTCCTCCTTCCTCCTCCTGTCTCTCCCAGGAATACAGTACCTCCTTCCTCCTCCTTTCTCTCCCAGGAATACAGTACCTCCTTCTCCCTCCTGTCTCTCCCAGGAATACAGTACCTCCTTCTTCCTCCTGTCTCTCATAGGAATACAGTACCTCCTCCTTCCTCCTCCTGTCTCTCCCAGGAATACAGTACCTCCTTCTCCCTCCTGTCTCTACCAGGAATACAGTACCTCCTCCTTCCTCCTCCTGTCTCTACCAGGAATACAGCACCTCCTCCTTCCTCCTCCTGTCTCTCCCAGGAATACTGTACCTCCTCCTTCTTCCTCCTGTCTCTCCCAGGAATACAGTACCTCCTCCTTCCTCCTCCTGTCACTCCCAGGAATACAGTACCTCCTCCTTCCTCCTCCTGTCTCTCCCAGGAATACAGTACCTCCTCCTGTCTCTCCCAGGATTACAGCACCTCCTCCTTCCTCCTCCTGTCTCTCCCAGGAATACAGCATATCTTCCTCCTCCTCTTCTTCATCCTTCCTCTTTCACATCTCTGACACCCTACAGAGACCGGACAAAACATCCTGTCAAAGCACTGCCTGAGGCTCCTTAGTATTCAGTGTGAGAGTGTGTGTGTTCAAGTGGAAATTAAATGACGCTGTCGTTTTTTAACCAACAATTATACACTTTTAATTGTGTTTACACATATACGTGACTGTTTCATGAAAGTAGAAGTGTTTCATGAAAGTAACTTGCTAAATGTTCAATAGAAATTCATATTTAGAAATGCTCTCTATAGTACCTCATCTAACTATGGGAGGTGTGTTCAGTGCTCTCTATAGAACCTCATCAGACTATGGGAGGTGTGTTCAGTACTCTCTATATTACCTCATCAGACTATGGGAGGTGTGTTCAGTGCTCTCTATATTACCTCATCAGACTATGGGAGGTGTGGTCAGTACTCTCTATATTACCTCATCAGACTATGGGAGGTGTGTTCAGTGCTCTCTATATTACCTCATCAGACTATGGGAGGTGTGGTCAGTACTCTCTATATTACCTCATCAGACAATGGGAGGTGTGTTCAGTACTCTCTATATTACCTCATCAGACTATGGGAGGTGTGTTCAGTACTCTCTATATTACCTCATCAGACTACGGGAGGTGTGTTCAGTACTCTCTACATTACCTCATCAGACTATGGGAGGTGTGTTCAGTGCTCTCTACATTACCTCATCAGACTATGGGAGGTGTGTTCAGTACTCTCTATATTACCTCATCAGACTATGGGAGGTGTGTTCAGTACTCTCTACATTACCTCATCAGACAATGGGAGGTGTGTTCAGTGCTCTCTATATTACCTCATCAGACAATGGGAGGTGTGTTCAGTACTCTCTATAGTACCTCATCAGACTATGGGAGGTGTGTTCAGTACTCTCTATATTACCTCATCAGACTATGGGAGGTGTGTGCAGGTTGGGACAGTTCTATTGTCCTCCATGTGTAATTCTAGAGCGATTCACAGAGAGTGAACTTGGCGGTGTGTGTAATCTCATTAAATACTGTACACAACATTAAGCCATGTTATTTAGCTGTTCCATCAGCCCAGTCAAGACAATATGCCACATAGTTCACAAGTTAAAACACAACAGACTGTTTCAGATCTGTTGGGGAATGCAGGGTGGCAACATGGAGGAGCAGCAACATGGAGGAACATCAATATGGTGGAACATCAATATGGACAAACATCAAAATGGAGGAACATCAATATGTTCCTCCAGGAACATCAACATGGAGGAACATCAATATGGAGGAACATCAACATGGAGGAACATCAATATGGAGGAGGAACATCAACATGGAGGAACATCAATATGGAGGAACATCAACATGGAGGAGCATCAATATGGAGGAGGAACATCAATATGGAGGAACATCAATATGGAGGAGGAACATCAATATGGAGGAGGAACATCAATATGGAGGAACATCAATATGGAGGAACATCAACATGGAGGAGCATCAATATGGAGGAGGAACATCAATATGGAGGAACATCAATATGGAGGAGGAACATCAATATGGAGGAGGAACATCAATATGGAGGAACATCAATATGGAGGAACATCAACATGGAGGAGCATCAATATGGAGGAGGAACATCAATATGGAGGAACATCAATATGGAGGAGGAACATCAATATGGAGGAGGAACATCAATATGGAGGAGGAACATCAATATGGAGGAGGAACATCAATATGGAGGAGGAACATCAATATGGAGGAACATCAATATGGAGGAGGAACATCAACATGGAGGAACATCAACATGGAGGAACATCAACATGGAGGAACATCAACATGGAGGAACATCAACATGGAGGAACATCAACATGGAGGAACATCAATATGGAGGAACATCAATATGGAGGAACATCAACATGGAGGAACATCAACATGGAGGAACATCAACATGGAGGAACATCAACATGGAGGAACATCAACATGGAGGAACATCAACATGGAGGAACATCAACATGGAGGAACATCAATATGGAGGAACATCAACATGGAGGAACATCAATATGGAGGAGGAACATCAACATGGAGGAACATCAATATGGAGGAACATCAACATGGAGGAACATCAACATGGAGGAACATCAATATGGAGGAACATCAATATGGAGGAACATCAATATGGAGGAACATCAACATGGAGGAACATCAACATGGAGGAACATCAACATGGAGGAACATCAATATGGAGGAACATCAACATGGAGGAACATCAACATGGAGGAACATCAACATGGAGGAACATCAATATGGAGGAGGAACAATATGGAGGAACATCAACATGGAGGAACATCAATATGGAGGAACATCAATATGGAGGAGGAACAATATGGAGGAACATCAATATGGAGGAACATCAATATGGAGGAACATCAACATGGAGGAGGAACATCAACATGGAGGAACATCAATATGGAGGAACATCAACATGGAGGAACATCAATATGGAGGAGGAACATCAACATGGAGGAACATCAACATGGAGGAGCATCAATATGGAGGAACATCAACATGGAGGAACATCAACATGGAGGAACATCAATATGGAGGAGGAACATCAATATGGAGGAACATCAACATGGAGGAACATCAATATGGAGGAACATCAACATGGAGGAGGAACATCAACATGGAGGAACATCAATATGGAGGAACATCAACATGGAGGAACATCAATATGGAGGAACATCAACATGGAGGAACATCAATATGGAGGAACATCAATATGGAGGAGCATCAACATGGAGGAACATCAACATGGAGGAGGAACATCAATATGGAGGAACATCAACATGGAGGAACATCAATATGGTGGAACATCCACATGGAGGAACATCAATATGGAGGAACATCAATATGGAGGAGGAACATCAACATGGAGGAACATCAATATGGAGGAGGAACATCAACATGGAGGAACATCAATATGGAGGAACATCAATATGGAGGAACATCAATATGGAGGAACATCAACATGGAGGAGCATCAATATGGAGGAACATCAACATGGAGGAACATCAATATGGAGGAGGAACATCAACATGGAGGAACATCAACATGGAGGAACATCAATATGGAGGAACATCAACATGGAGGAACATCAATATGGACAAACATCAATATGTTCCTCCGGGAACATCAACATGGAGGAACATCAATATGGAGGAACATCAACATGGAAGAACATCAATATGGAGGAGGAACATCAACATGGAGGAACATCAACATGGAGGAACATCAATATGGAGGGAACATCAACATGGAGGAACATCAATATGGAGGAACATCAACATGGAGGAACATCAATATGGAGGAGGAACATCAATATGGAGGAACATCAATATGGAGGAACATCAATATGGAGTAACATCAATATGGAGGAGCATCAATATGGAGGAGCATCAATATGGAGGTACATCAGCATGGAGGAACATCAATATGGAGGAACATCAATATGGAGGAACATCAACATGGAGGAACATCAACATGGAGGAACATCAATATGGAGGAGCATCAATATGGAGGAACATCAACATGGAGGAACATCAACATGGAGGAGCATCAATATGGAGGAACATCAATATGGAGGAACATCAACATGGAGGAGGAACATCAACATGGAGGAACATCAATATGGAGGAGGAACATCAACATGGAGGAACATCAATATGGAGGAACATCAATATGGAGGAGGAACATCAATATGAAGGAACATCAACATGGAGGAGGAACAATATGGAGGAGCATCAACATGGAGGAACATCAATATGGAGGAACATCAACATGGAGGAACATCAACATGGAGGAACATCAATATGGAGGAGCATCAATATGGAGGAACATCAACATGGAGGAACATCAATATGGAGGAACATCAATATGGAGGAACATCAACATGGAGGAACATCAACATGGAGGAACATCAACATGGAGGAACATCAATATGGAGGAACATCAACATGGAGGAACATCAACATGGAGGAACATCAACATGGAGGAACATCAATATGGAGGAACATCAATATGGAGGAACATCAATATGGAGGAACATCAATATGGAGGAACATCAATATGGAGGAGCATCAATATGGAGACTGACACTGTTTTACATTCTGTATGAATCTGACCAGGATTCAAAATGTCCTCATCTCATTCTGTAGGAATCTGACCAGGATTCAAAATGTCCTCATCTCATTCTGTAGGAATCTGACCAGGATTCAAAATGTCCTCATCTCATTCTTCTATTAGATGATTTGACTTGACCTCTGTGTCTTCTGAGCCAGATCAGAGGATCCCCCAGTCAGACCCAGAGGTAGTAAGTGTTGGGGTCTGAGCCAGATCAGAGGATCCCCCAGTCTGACCCAGAGGTAGTAAGTGTTGGGGTCTGATCCAGATCAGGGGATCCCCCAGTCTGACCCAGAGGTAGTAAGTGTTGGGGTCTCAGCCAGATCAGAGGATCCCCCAGTCAGACCCAGAGGTAGTAAGTGTTGGGGTCTGAGCCAGATCAGAGGATCCCCCAGTCAGACCCAGAGGTAGTAAGTGATGGGGTCTGATCCAGATCAGAGGATCCCCCAGTCTGACCCAGAGGTAGTAAGTGTTGGGGTCTGAACCAGATCAGAGGATCCCCCAGTCAGACACAGAAGTAGTGAGTGTTTTGGGGTCTGAACCAGATCAGAGGATCCCCCAGTCAGACCCAGAGGTAGTAAGTGATGGGGTCTGATCCAGATCAGAGGATCCCCCAGTCAGACCCAGAGGTAGTAAGTGTTGGGGACTGAGCCAGATCAGAGGATCCCCCAGTCTGACCCAGAGGTAGTAAGTGTTGGGGTCTGAACCAGATCAGAGGATCCCCCAGTCAAACACAGAGGTAGTAAGTGATGGGGTCTGAGCCAGATCAGAGGATCCCCCAGTCAGACCCAGAGGTAGTAAGTGATGGGGTCTGATCCAGATCAGAGGATCCCCCAGTCAGACCCAGAGGTAGTAAGTGTTGGGGTCTGAGCCAGATCAGAGGATCCCCCAGTCAGACCCAGAGGTAGTAAGTGTTGGGGTCTGAGCCAGATCAGAGGATCCCCCAGTCTGACCCAGAGGTAGTAAGTGTTGGGGTCTGAGCCAGATCAGAGGATCCCCCAGTCAGACCCAGAGGCAGTAAGTGTTGGGGTCTGAGCCAGATCAGAGGATCCCCCAGTCAGACCCAGAGGCAGTAAGTGTTGGGGTCTGAGCCAGATCAGAGGATCCCCCAGTCTGACACAGAGGTAGTAAGTGTTGGGGTCTGAGCCAGACCAGAGGATCCCCCAGTCAGACACAGAGGTAGTAAGTGTTGGGGTCTGAACCAGATCAGAGGATCCCCCAGTCAGACCCAGATCAGAGGATCCCCCAGTCAGACCCAGAGGATCCCCCAGTCAGACCCAGAGATAGTAAGTGTTGGGGTCTGAGCCAGATCAGAGGATCCTCAGTGTGTAAAGGACTAATTTACTCCAGGAAGGGGGTATCACAGTTCCCTAATCATCAAGGAACAACATTTGGCAGCATTCTACACAGTGAGCACTGATGAGACTAATTTACTAAATATACCCTCCAGTCACATAATTATATGTAACTTTACCGGCATAATTAACTAATTTAATTACTATTCTTCAAGAGCATCAATTATTGATATTACAGAGCTTTCTGGCTCCTCTCCTAGCCTCTCCTCTCCTAGCCTCTCCTAGCCTCTCCTCTCCTAGCCTCTTCTCTCCCGTCTCCCCTCCTCCCCTCTCCCCTCTGCTCCATCTCTCCTCTACTTCTCTCCTCCTCTCCTCTCCTCTCCCCTCTCCTCCTCTCCTCTCCCCTCTCCTCCTCTCCTCTCCTCTCCTCTCCCCTCTCCTCCTCCTCTCCTCTCCCCTCTGCTCCTCTCCTCTCCCCTCTGCTCCTCTCCTCTCCCCTCTGCTCCTCCTCTCTCCTCTCCTAGCCTCTCCTCTCCTCTCCTCTCCTCTCCTCTCCTCTCCTAGGCTCCCCTCTTCTCTCCTCTCCTCTCCTCCCTTCACGTGGGCTGCATGCTGATGACAGACAACACATGGCAGAGCACTAACAGCCTTGGCCCGGTTCCTGGAGTCGCTGGGATGGATAGATGGCACTGCTGGCTCTGGACGGTGCCAACGGGGGCTGTGGGGATGTCTGCTACCGCCGGTTAACACCTGATCTGATTGATGACAGGCTCACGCCAGCCTGCGGAGGAATTTCAAAGGTGGACGTGTCTCATGTTCTTCTCAGACTCAGACAGCTGGACCTGGATCCTGGTCTATTCTCAGACTCAGACAGCTGGACCTGGATCCTGGTCTATTCTCAGACTCAGACAGCTGGACCTGGATCCTGGTCTATTCTCAGACTCAGACAGCTGGACCTGGATCCCGGTCTATTCTCAGACTCAGACAGCTGGACCTGGATCCTGGTCTATTCTCAGACTCAGACAGCTGGACCTGGATCCTGGTCTATTCTCAGACTCAGACAGCTGGACCTGGATCCTGGTCTATTCTCAGACTCAGACAGCTGGACCTGGATCCTGGTCTATTCTCAGACTCAGACAGCTGGACCTGGATCCTGGTCTATTCTCAGACTCAGACAGCTGGACCTGGATCCTGGTCTATTTCAAAGACTCTGACACACAGTACTATATCAGCTTCACTGTTTTAAAACCCAGTGACACAAAACTGTCAATCAATATTTCAACCGAGGCAAAAAGCCTGTCAATCATCATTATTCAATCAGACAGAGAAGAACAGTTACACTTTACTTAACATTTACTTAACATTTACCCCCCTGTATATAGCCTCCACATTGACTCTGTACCGTAATACCCTGTATATAGCCTCCACATTGACTCTGTACCGTAATACCCTGTATATAGTCTCCACAATGACTCTGTACCGTAATACCCTGTATATAGCCTCCACATTGACTCTGTACCGTAATACCCTGTATATAGCCTCCACATTGACTCTGTACCGTAATACCCTGTATATAGCCTCCACATTGACTCTGTACTGGTACCCCCTGTATATAGCCTCCACATTGACTCTGTACCAGTACCCCCTGTATATAGCCTCCACATTGACTCTGTACCGGTACCCCCTGTATATAGCCTCCACATTGACTCTGTACTGGTACCCCCTGTATATAGTCTCCACATTGACTCTGTACCATAATACCCTGTATATAGCCTCCACATTGACTCTGTACCGGTACCCCCTGTATATAGCCTCCACATTGACTCTGTACCGGTACCCCCTGTACATAGCCTCCACATTGACTCTGTACCGGTACCCCCTGTATATAGCCTCCACATTGACTCTGTACCGGTACCCCCTGTATATAGCCTCCACATTGACTCTGTACCGGTACCCCCTGTATATAGCCTCCACATTGACTCTGTACCGTAATACCCTGTATATAGCCTCCACATTGACTCTGTACCGTAATACCCTGTATATAGCCTCCACATTGACTCTGTACCGGTACCCCCTGTATATAGCCTCCACATTGACTCTGTACCGGTACCCCCTGTATATAGCCTCCACATTGACTCTGTACCAGTACCCCCTGTATATAGCCTCCACATTGACTCTGTACCGGTACCCCTTGTATATAGCCTCCACATTGACTCTGTACCAGTACCCCCTGTATATAGCCTCCACATTGACTCTGTACCAGTACCCTCCTGTATATAGTCTCCACATTGACTCTGTACCGGTACCCCCTGTATATAGCCTCCACATTGACTCTGTACCGGTACCCCCTGTATATAGTCTCCACATTGACTCTGTACCAGTACCCCCTGTATATAGCCTCCACATTGACTCTGTACCAGTACCCCCTGTATATAGCCTCCACATTGACTCTGTACCGTAATACCCTCCTGACCAGGAGGGGCGCCAACAGCTGGACCAGGAGAGGCGCCACCAGCTGGACCAGGAGGGGTGCCACCAGCTGGACCAGGAGGGACGCCACCAGCTGGACCAGGAGGGGCGCCACCAGCTGGACCAGGAGGGGCGCCACCAGCTGGACCAAGAGGGGCGCCATCAGCTGGACCAGGAGGGACGCCACCAGCTGGACCAAGAGGGGCGCCACCAGCTGGACCAGGAGGGGCGCCACCAGCTGGACCAGGAGGGACGCCACCAGCTGGACCAGGAGGGACGCCACCAGCTGGACCAGGAGGGACGCCACCAGCTGGACCAGGAGGGGCGCCACCAGCTGGACCAGGAGGGGCGCCACCAGCTGGACCAGGAGGGGCAGGATCATGGAGCAGAGCCGCTATCCCCAAGTTAGAAGATGATTTTTTGATATTGAACAGTTTATGACTAGTTTCCAGAGTCCCATTCCAACCTCAACTACGCCCTGCAAATGAGAGAGAAAATGTCGAGAAAGACAGCCATGAAACATGGAGAAAGCCCAACAAAGACAAAAATGTTGGTTTGACAAGAAAGCTCTTGTTGCTCTTACCTACCTCAGAAGCAAGCTGTTAGTCCAATGGCAGGGGCCTTTTAACTTCTCTGCTCTACGGATCCCTTTTACGGGATCATTTTACTAAACAACCGCTTAATTGCAGGGCGCAAAATATTATAAAAAATATTTATAATCATGCAATCACAAGTGAAATATACCAAAACACAGCTTAGCTTGTTGTTAATCCACCTACCGTGTCAGATTTTGAAAATATGCTTTACAGCGAAAGAAATCCAAGCTTTTGTGACTGTATCAATCAATGCTAGAACAGCTAGCCCCAAATTAGCATGGTCACGAAAGTCAGAAAAGCAATAAAAAGAATCGCTTACCTTTGTTAATCTTCGGATGTTTGCACTCACGAGACTCCCAGTTACACAATAAATGTTATTTTTGTTCGATAAATATTACTTTTATAACAAAAAAACGCCATTTGGGTTGCGCGTTATGTTCAGAAAACTACAGCCTCGTTCCGGTCCTGAAAGGCAGAAAATTCCCAAACGTATCAGATTCAAAAAATATTACTAAAAATATTTATAATCATGCAATCACAAGTGAAATATACCAAAACACAGCTTAGTTTAGCTTGTTGTTAATCCACCTATCGTGTCAGATTTTGAAAATATGCTTTACAGCGAAAAGAAATCCAAGCTTTTGTGAGTCTATCAATCAATGCTACAACAGTTAATCTTATATTAACTTTGGTTAGCTTGGTCACGAAAGTCAGAAAAGCAATACAATTAATCGCTTACCTTTGATAATCTTCGGATGTTTGCACTCACGAGACTCCCAGTTACACAACAAATTTTATTTTTGTTCGATAAATATTACTACAGAAAACTACAGCCTCGTTCCGTTCAACGAAAATTCCAAAAAGTATCCGTAATGGTCGTAGAAACATGTCAAATGTTTTTTATAATCAATCCTCAGGTTGTTTTTAACAAACATAATCGATAATATTTCAACCGGACCGTAACCTATTCAATAAGAGAGAAAAAGAAAATGGAGAGCTCCCCTCTCGCACGCAGGAATTAATCAGAGGACACCTGACTAGTTTTGAAAAATCTTGCTCATTTTTCAAAATAAAAGCCTTAAACTATGTCTAAAGCCTGGTCACAGCCTGAGGAAGCCATTGGAAAAGTAATCTGGTTGATACCCCTTTAAATGGAGGATAGATGGGCCAGGAAACACAGATAAAAAATTAAAAAAATCACTTCCGGGTTAAATTTTCTCAGGTTTTCGCCTGCAGAATCAGTTTTGTTATACTCACAGACAATATTTTGACAGTTTTGGAAACGTTGGAGAGTTTTCTATCCTAATCTGTAAATTATATGCATATTCTACGATCTGGACCTGAGAAATAGTCCGTTTACCTTGGGAACGTTATTTAAAAATAAAAAAAATCTGGCCCCTAGCGTCAAGAGGTTAAAGTCATTGGAAAAATGGGTCCTGCCACCTATGAAATTGAAATGCCAGAGCACAGAAAGACAAAACAGATCTTCCATGTCAATCTACTGAAAGAATGGAGATGTCCCTGTCAGTCATGTTTATCAGAGCAGTGAAGGGAGATGTTCCTGTCAGTCAGGAACTGTTTATCAGAGCAATGAAGGGAGATGTTCCTGTCAGTCAGGAACTGTTTATCAGAGCAGTAAATGGAGATGTTCCTGTCAGTCAGGAACTGTTTATCAGAGCAGTGAAGGGAGATGTTCCTATCAGTCAGGAACTGTTTATCAGAGCAGTGAATGGAGATGTTCCTGTCAGTCAGGAACTGTTTATCAGAGCAGTGAAGGGAGATGTTCCTGTCAGTCAGGAACTGTTTATCAGAGCAGTGAAGGGAGATGTTCCTGTCAGTCAGGAACTGTTTATCAGAGCAGTGAAGGGAGATGTTCCTGTCAGTCAGGAACTGTTTATCAGAGCAGTGAAGGGAGATGTTCCTGTCAGTCAGGAACTGTTTATCAGAGCAGTGAAGGGAGATGTTCCTGTCAGTCAGGAACTGTTTATCAGAGCAGTGAAGGGAGACAAAGACCAAACTGAACAGTTCTTTCCTTCAAAATCAAAACGGTTGTAGATCTGGACTTATCTAATTTATCTCCACAGCAGCAGAAGGACTTGGAGGCAATCTTTTCTCCTGACCTTTTTTTCAGACCGCACTGGTGGAACACAAGATCCCACTCAAAGACCCCACTCCAGTTTGCTAGAGAATGTACAGAGTTCTGGAGCGGCTGCTCCCGGTACTCAAGGAAGAGCTGAGGGTGATGAAGTTTCTAGGGGTCATTGAAGGGTCAAACAGTGACTGGAGTAGCTCTGTAGTTCTTGTCCCCAAGAAAGATGACACAATCAGAATCACAATCAGTCCAGTCTAATTTTGATGCCTATCTACCCCTCGTCGAACTCCTTGGTACTCAGTACATCAGTACCCAAAACCTACGTCAGGGATACTGGCAAGTGCGCTGAGCCCCGGAAGCAAAACCGCTAACTGTCTTCAGAACACCCCAGGGGCCGATCCATCCACGGCCATTTGGCCTTCAGGGGGCATCAGCAACCTTCCAAAGGTCCATGGACAAAGTACTTGAAGACTCAGAGTCCTTTGCAGCTAAATATCTAGATGATATATTTGTGTACAGCCAGAACCTGGGAAAATAACCTACAGCACCTGGGAGAGGTCTTGCAGCACCTCCACAAAGCAGGTTGGACTGTCCTTAGAAATGTAGCCTGGCTAAGAAAGAAGTCAGATACCTACTAGGCCCTGGAGTGATCCGGCCTCAGAAAGACGAGCAGTGCAGGACTTCCCTCGAACACTGCACCAGGTCACAAGTTACAAGTCCTTCAATGGACTCGTGGGCTGGTACAGAAGATTTATCCCCAACTAGCCACAAACACATCCTTACTCAATGGTGGTGCTACTGGCTCCACAAACAGTCTCTAGGGTTCCTGTTGGTCATAGAGCACAGCCCTCACAACTAACAGGCTCTAAGGTTCATGGTACCCCATTTAATACCCCATCCATCAGTCAACATGTCACTAAAGTTTCTCCTCTCCATCTCCAAGACAGCCACGGAGCCGGCCAGTCTCCCCAGTCTCCCAGGTCCTCAGAGACACAGGCAGGGAGCTGGCTGGTTTCCCCAGTCTCGTGGGTCCTCAGAGATGCAGGCAGGGAGCCGGCCAGTCTCCCCAGTCTCCCAGGTCCTCAGAGACGCAGGCAGGGAGCCGGCCAGTCTCCCCAGTCTCGTGGGTCCTCAGAGACGCAGGCAGGGAGCCGGCCAGTCTCCTCAGTCTCCCAGGTCCTCAGATGGCCCTATACGGGAAGGCAGCGAAGGGAGGTGGTGGTGAGGCAATGGGAGGAGGTGAGGCGATGGGAGGTGGTGAGGGGAGGGGAGGCAGTGTAGGGAGGTGATGGGGAGGGTGTGGGAGATGGTGAGGGGAGGGGAAGCAGTGTAGGGAGGTGATGGGGAGGGTGTGGGAGATGGTGAGGGGAGGGTGTGGGAGATGGTGAGGGGAGGGTGTGGGAGATGGTGAGGGGAGGGTGTGGGAGATGGTGAGGGGAGGGGGTGGGGTGAGGTGAGGTGGGAAGGAGATGGAGGCGAGGGGCTACGGTGTTGACAGACCATCTGTAACTGTGTCACGTTGGATAACACTGTGGGTGGAGAACACAAAGGAGGAGAGGAGAGGAGAGGAGAGGAGAGGAGAGGAGAGGAGAGGAGAGGAGAGGAGAGGAAAGGAGAGGAGAGGAGAGGAGAGGAGGAAAGGAGGAAAGGAGAGGGGGAGGAGAGGAGAGGAGGATGAGAGGAGGATGAGAGGAGGAAAGGGAGAGGAGAGGAGAGGAGAGGAGAGGAGAGGAGGAGGAGAGGAGGAAAGGGGGAGGAGAGGAGGAAAGGGAGAGGAGAGGAGAGGAGAGGAGAGGAGAGGAGAGGAGAGGAGAGGAGAGGAGAGGAGAGGAGAGGAGGAGAAATGAGAGGAGGAAAGGAGAGGGGGAAGTCAAACCCTCTCCTCCAGGAAAGCCTCTCTTAGTCAGGTCCTTATCCTGGAATAAAGACTTAAACCCTCAGCCTCTCCTACTCCCTCCCTCTCTCTCTTTCTCCTTATCTCTGTTTCTCTCTCTCTCCCACTCTACAGGGCTGCTAGCTGTCTGCTGGGGGACACTAGAGGTACCAGATGTAGGACTCTGTGGCCCCGTGGGATCCTGCTCAGCTGATCTACGCCATGTGAAGAGGAGCACAAAGACCTCTGGGGCTAAGCTACGCTACGATGCTATGAGACCTTTACTCTGAGGAATACTGAGGCTACGATGCTACAATGCTATAAGACCTTTACTCTGAGGAACACTGATGCTACGATGCTACGAGACCTTTACTCTGAGGAACATTGAGGCTACGATGCTACGATGCTACGCTACCTTTACTCTGAGGAACATTGAGGCTACGATGCTACGATGCTACGCTACCTTTACTCTGAGGAACATTGAGGATACGATGCTACGCTACCTTTACTCTGAGGAACACTGATGCTACGATGCTACGATGCTACGAGACCTTTACTCTGAGGAACATTGAGGCTACGATGCTACGATGCTACGCTACCTTTACTCTGAGGAACATTGAGGCTACGATGCTACGAGACCTTTACTCTGAGGAACACTGAGGATACGATGCTACGATGCTACGCCACCTTTACTCTGAGGAACACTGATGCTACGATGCTACGATGCTACGCTACCTTTACTCTGAGGAACACTGAGGATACGATGCTACGATGCTACGAGACCTTTACTCTGAGGAACACTGAGGATACGATGCTACGATGCTACGAGACCTTTACTCTGAGGAACACTGAGGATACGATGCTACGATGCTACGCTACCTTTACTCT
Source organism: Salvelinus fontinalis (assembly GCF_029448725.1). Taxonomy (NCBI): domain Eukaryota; kingdom Metazoa; phylum Chordata; class Actinopteri; order Salmoniformes; family Salmonidae; genus Salvelinus; species Salvelinus fontinalis. The sequence goes on from NW_026600359.1 coordinate 62,533, forward strand.
GAGGAACACTGAGGATACGATGCTACGATGCTATGAGACCTTTACTCTGAGGAACACTGAGGATACGATGCTACGATGCTACGCTACCTTTACTCTGAGGAACACTGAGGATACGATGCTACGATGCTATGAGACCTTTACTCTGAGGAACACTGAGGATACGATGCTACGATGCTACGCTACCTTTACTCTGAGGAACACTGAGGATACGATGCTACGATGCTACGCTACCTTTACTCTGAGGAACACTGAGGATACGATGCTACGATGCTATGCTACCTTTACTCTGAGGAACACTGAGGCTACGATGCTACGCTACCTTTACTCTGAGGAACACTGAGGCTACGATGCTACGAGACCTTTACTCCGAGGAATACTGAGGCTACGATGCTACGCTACCTTTACTCTGAGGAACACTGAGGCTACGATGCTACGATGCTACGATGCTACGAGACCTTTACTCTGAGGATCACTGATGCTACGATGCTACGATGCTACGCTACCTTTACTCTGAGGAACACTGGGGCATCAAGATGTATCATCAGGATGTATCCTGGTGGGAAGATCCTACCTGTCTGATGTCATCACCGTGTTCTGTGTTGCCTGGCGATAATGGAAAAAACACAATGCATAATGTTTTAGTTTTTTTCAGCCATTCTCTCTCTCTCTGTTCTTCCCTATCAATCCAAGGACCACTCAACAAAACAGTGTGTTGTTCAGTGGTCCAGGAAGCTGAAATAGAAAGTGAATTTCACAAAGATTATGATAGGCTGGGCAGTGAAAATGAGGCGAGTTGTGAGATGTGATATTTGCACCCTGACTTCATCCTACCGCCATCTCCACACCCACAGAGCCCGCGAATGACGCCCTTCATCCTACCCTTCATCCTTCGCCCTTCATCCTACCTCCATCTCCACACCCACACAGCCCGTGATTAACGCCCTTCATTCTACCCTTCATCCTTCGCCCTTCATCCTTCGCACTTCATCCATCTCCACACCCACACAGCCCGTGAATAACGCCCTTCATCCTACCCTTCATCCTTCATCCTTCGCCCTTCATCCTTCATCCTTCATCCTTCACCCTTCATCCTACCTCCATCTCCACACCCACACAGCCCGCGAATAATGCCCTTCATCCTACCCTTCATCCTTCATCCTTCGCCCTTCATCCTACCTCCATCTCCACACCCACACAGCCCGCGAATAACGCCCTTCATCCTACCCTTCATCCTTCATCCTTCGCCCTTCATCCTACCTCCATCTCCACACCCACACAGCCCGTGAATAACGCCCTTCATCCTACCCTTCATCCTTCATCCTACCCTTCATCCTACCTCCATCTCCACACCCACACAGCCCGTGAATAACGCCCTTCATCCTACCCTTCATCCTTCATCCTTCGCCCTCCATCTCCACACCCACACAGCCCGCGAATAACGCCCTTCATCCTACCCTTCATCCTTCATCCTACCCTTCATCCTACCTCCATCTCCACACCCACACAGCCCGTGAATAACGCCCTTCATCCTACCCTTCATCCTTCATCCTTCATCCTTCGCCCTTCAGGCGTGTAAAAACATCCAGACCATTTAACCCAGAGTATAACCTCCCGGACTTTGGCATCGTGACTAGTGTGTTATTCGACTACAGATATACTCTGACTGTGGAGCAAGAGCAACACTGTAGCGACATTAATATTGCACAATATTACCCTCCTCTCCTGGGTCCTCTCTTGGTAACTACCAGTGAATAATGCATGATAGAGGCACTGGAAGACACTGGTATACTGTATAATGGGTTACTGTGGTTTGGTGCATAATAGGAGCTGTTTGCATGGAACATACACGGGGGGGGGGGGGGGGGGGGCTGTAGTTATGACTACAATATGACACGTGCCTTATGCCTTTTGATACACGTTGAATTATTGAATCTCTTTCCTCTCTGACACCAACACACACGAGGAGCTGGCGGGATCTTAACAATAGAACATGGTGAGATCTTGTATCTTAACAATAGAACATGGTGAGATCTTGTATCTTAACAATAGAACATGGTGAGATCTTAACAATAGAACATGGTGAGATCTTGTATCTTAACAATAGAACATGGTGAGATCTTGTATCTTAACAATAGAACATGGTGAGATCTTGTATCTTAACAATAGAACATGGTGAGATCTTAACAATAGAACATGGTGAGATCTTGTATCTTAACAATAGAACATGGTGAGATCTTAACAATAGAACATGGTGAGATCTTGTATCTTAACAATAGAACATGGTGAGATCTTGTATCTTAACAATAGAACATGGTGAGATCTTGTATCTTAACAATAGAACATGGTGAGATCTTGTATATTAACAATAGAACATGGTGAGATCTTGTATCTTAACAATAGAACATGGTGAGATCTTGTATATTAACAATAGAACATGGTGAGATCTTGTATCTTAACAATAGAACATGGTGAGATCTTGTATCTTAACAATAGAACATGGTGAGATCTTGTATATTAACAATAGAACATGGTGAGATCTTGTATCTTAACAATAGAACATGGTGAGATCTTGTATATTAACAATAGAACATGGTGAGATCTTAACAATAGAACATGGTGAGATCTTGTATCTTAACAATAGAACATGGTGAGATCTTGTATCTTAGCAATAGAACATGGTGAGATCTTAACAATAGAACATGGTGAGATCTTGTATCTTAACAATAGAACATGGTGAGATCTTGTATCTTAACAGTAGAACATGGTGAGATCTTAACAATAGAACACGATGAGATCTTGGATCTTAACAATAGAACACGGTGAGATCTTAACAATAGAACATGGTGAGATCTTAACAATAGAACATGGTGAGATCTTGTATATTAACAATAGAACATGGTGAGATCTTAACAATAGAACATGGTGAGATCTTGTATCTTAACAATAGAACATGGTGAGATCTTAACAATAGAACATGGTGAGATCTTGTATCTTAACAATAGAACATGGTGAGATCTTGTATCTTAACAATAGAACATGGTGAGATCTTGTATCTTAACAATAGAACATGGTGAGATCTTGTATCTTAACAATAGAACACGATGAGATCTTAACAATAGAACATGGTGAGATCTTGTATCTTAACAATAGAACATGGTGAGATCTTAACAATAGAACATGGTGAGATCTTAACAATAGAACATGGTGAGATCTTAACAATAGAACATGGTGAGATCTTGTATCTTAACAATAGAACATGGTGAGATCTTAACAATAGAACACGGTGAGATCTTGTATCTTAACAATAGAACATGGTGAGATCTTAACAATAGAACATGGTGAGATCTTAACAATAGAACATGGTGAGATCTTTTATCTTAACAATAGAACACGGTGAGATTGTGTATCTTAACAGTAGAACACGGTGAGATCTTAACAATAGAACATGGTGAGATCTTAACAATAGAACATGGTGAGATCTTGTATCTTAACAATAGAACATGGTGAGATCTTGTATCTTAACAATAGAACACGGTGAGATCTTGTATATTAACAATAGAACATGGTGAGATCTTAACAATAGAACATGGTGAGATCTTGTATCTTAACAATAGAACACGGTGAGATCTTGTATATTAACAATAGAACATGGTGAGATCTTAACAATAGAACATGGTGAGATCTTGTATCTTAACAATAGAACATGGTGAGATCTTAACAATAGAACATGGTGAGATCTTAACAATAGAACATGGTGAGATCTTGTATATTAACAATAGAACATGGTGAGATCTTGTATCTTAACAATAGAACATGGTGAGATCTTGTATCTTAACAATAGAACATGGTGAGATCTTAACAATAGAACATGGTGAGATCTTGTATATTAACAATAGAACATGGTGAGATCTTAACAATAGAACATGGTGAGATCTTGTATCTTAACAATAGAACATGGTGAGATCTTGTATCTTAACAATAGAACATGGTGAGATCTTGTATCTTAACAATAGAACATGGTGAGATCTTGTATATTAACAATAGAACATGGTGAGATCTTGTATCTTAACAATAGAACATGGTGAGATCTTGTATCTTAACAATAGAACATGGTGAGATCTTAACAATAGAACATGGTGAGATCTTAACAATAGAACATGGTGAGATCTTGTATCTTAACAGTAGAACATGGTGAGATCTTAACAATAGAACACGGTGAGATCTTGTATCTTAACAATAGAACATGGTGAGATCTTGTATCTTAACAATAGAACATGGTGAGATCTTGTATCTTAACAATAGAACATGGTGAGATCTTAACAATAGAACATGGTGAGATCTTAACAATAGAACATGGTGAGATCTTTTATCTTAACAATAGAACACGGTGAGATTGTGTATCTTAACAATAGAACACGGTGAGATCTTAACAATAGAACATGGTGAGATCTTAACAATAGAACATGGTGAGATCTTGTATCTTAACAATAGAACATGGTGAGATCTTGTATCTTAACAATAGAACATGGTGAGATCTTGTATCTTAACAATAGAACATGGTGAGATCTTGTATCTTAACAATAGAACACGGTGAGATCTTAACAATAGAACATGGTGAGATCTTAACAATAGAACATGGTGAGATCTTAACAATAGAACATGGTGAGATCTTGTATCTTAACAATAGAACATGGTGAGATCTTGTATCTTAACAATAGAACATGGTGAGATCTTAACAATAGAACATGGTGAGATCTTGTATCTTAACAATAGAACACGATGAGATCTTGGATCTTAACAATAGAACACGGTGAGATCTTAACAATAGAACATGGTGAGATCTTAACAATAGAACATGGTGAGATCTTAACAATAGAACATGGTGAGATCTTGGATCTTAACAATAGAACATGGTGAGATCTTACCAATAGAACATGGTGAGATCTTACCAATAGAACACGATGAGATCTTGTATCTTAACAATAGAACATGATGCTGAAATGAAAACTTAATCAAAAACACTCCCAAATAAGGAACTTTTCAGTTAAAAACAAAACAAACATGAGAGAATGTTCTCTGGTGTGTATTTATTGTGAATTATTTTTACTTTCTCAAGATTCATCTGGTGCTGAAGAAAAACAATCTAAACAATTACTTGAATTTTACAATTTTTAGTTTTATAATTATATGTCCAAAGTAAAAGAGAATTCTATAATAAAATTATCTTCTGAGCCTTTCCAAATAATATTACAGATACCCAATTTCCTTCCGTACGATTTCTGAACCATGAAATTAGAAACGTAAAAAGACTTCCTCGTTGAATAAACGTCTCCAGGGAGCAAAATAATAACAGTTGAAATATAAATAAATTAGATATGGTTCTATAATTATAATATTATCAGTCCTCTAATGTATTTTTCTAACTTTAAAGACCATGATGTTATTTATAGAACTCCATTTGCCTTTATTTATTTATTATGATAGTGTCCACATCCTCTAAAATACCCACATTTCTTCACAGACTGTCATCTTTCAGAAGTATCAGAGAGTTCAATACGTGGTGTGTGTGTGTGTGTGTGTGTGCGTGCGTGCGTGCATGTGTGTGTGTGTGTGTGTGTCTGCGTGCGTATGTGCGTGCGCGCGTGCGTGCGTGCGTGCGTGCATGTGTGTGTGTGTGTGTGTGTGTGTGTCTGCGTGCGTATGTGCGTGCGCGCGTGTGTGTGTGTGTGTGTGTGTGTGTGTGTGTGTGTGTGTGTGTGTGTGTGTGTGTGTGTGTGTGTGTGTGTGTGTGTGTGTGTGCGTGCGTGCGTGCGTGCGTGCGTGCGTGCGTGCGTGTGTGTGTGTGTGTGTGTGTGTGTGTGTGTGTGTGTGTGTGTGTGTGTGTGTGTGTGTGTGTGTGTGTGTGTGTGTGTGCGTGCGTGTGTGTGTGTGTGTGTGGTAATTGTTGAGCAAGGAGAGGCAGGAAGCACAACATACAGTGCAGGGTTCCTATTTTAAGGCACTGGGAGCAAGTGCAGCTATTTACGTAGAATTCATCCAACAAGATGCTCAAAGTAAATAATAAACATATATATTTTTTTTTAATTAGTCAAACGAATACAAAGACTGAAGATCAGTATGACTACCCCACTAGGACTCACATCAGCCCTAACTAACCCCTGCAGAGACAGATCAGTATGACTACCCCTTAGGACTCACATCAGCCCTAACTAACCCCTGCAGAGACAGATCAGTATGACTACCCCCTAGGACTCACATCAGCCCTAACTAACCCCTGCAGAGACAGATCAGTATGACTACCCCCCTAGGACCCACATCAGCCCTAACTAACCCCTGCAGAGACAGGCAGCTATTTTGTATTGAATCTCCCATAACGCTCTAGAACTGAGCATTTAAACCCTCCTGCCACTGGCAGAGACCAGGTGACAGGAAACAGGAAGTACGTGTATTAATAGAAGGCACTAAACTAAACCCTTAGGAGTGTCACGTCCTGACCTTAGAGATCCTTTCTATGTCTCTGTTGTGGTTGGTCAGGGCGTGAGTTGGGGTGGGCATTCTATGTCTGGTGTTCTATGTTGTCCTTGTGTTGTATTTCTGTGTTTTTTGGCCTGGTATGGTTCTCAATCAGTGGCAGCTGTCTATCGTTGTCTCTGATTGAGAATCATATTTAGGTAGCCTGTTCCCACCTGTGTTTGTGGGTAGTTGTTTCCTGTTTAGTGTTTGTATCACCTTTCAGGACTGTTCGTTTGTCGTGTTTGTTGTTTGGTTTAGTGTTGCATATTTTATTAAAAGAATGTGAACACTTACCACGCTGCATTTTGGTCCTCCTCTCCTTCCACCAACGAGAATCGTTACAAGGAGGGAGCTATCACACGATAACCGCCGGGTTCAAGGGCTTTATTGCTTTTACAAAACATTTGCCAACAGTTTAAAAAAAAAGATGAACAAAATGTTTTCTTTAAAAACGTTATTTTTAATGAGTACATTTGTTTTCTTTCATCCCCACCACCAGCCGATATAGTCGGTTGTTAACTCTGAGGTTCTGAAGCTGCTAACCAAACAGTCTGGGCCATTAAAGGGGCAATCGGTAGTTACTACATACTGTATGTAGTACCCATTGCTCTTGAAGAATGCTTCATGAGCCTATTTCAATTGTCGTACCCCATCAGAACCCAAAATATAAACTGGTTTTACTTGTAAATACAGTAAATGTAAACAAAACATACAGTATCAGTCAAAAGTTTGGACACACCTACTCATTCAAGGGTTTTTCTTGATTTGGACTATTTTCTACATTGTTGAATAATAGTGAAGACATCAAAACTATGAAAATAACACACATGGAATCATGTGTTAACCAAAAAAACGTGAAACAAATCAAAATAGATTAGATATTTTATATTCTTCAAAGAAGAATCTTCTTCTTCTTCGCCCTTTGCCTTGATGACAGCTTTGCACACTCTTGGTATTCTCTCAACCATCTTCATGAGGAATGCTTTTCCAACAGTCTTGAAGGAGTTCCCACATATGCTGAGCACTTGTTGGCTGCTTTTCCTTCACTCCGCGGTCCAGCTCATCCCAAACCTCAATTGGGTTGAGGTCGGGTGATTGTGGAGGCCGGGTCATCTGATGCAGCAATCCTTCACTCTCCTTCTTGGTCAAATAGCCCTTATACAGCCTGGAGGTGTGTTGGGTCATTGTCCTGTTGAAAAACAAATGATAGTCCCACTAAGCGTAAACCAGATGGGATGGTGTATCACTGCAGAATGCTGTGGTAGCCATGCAGGTTAAGTGTGCCTTGAATTCTAAATAAATTCCAGTTAAATTCTCTAAAATGACGTTGTAGGCGGCTTGTGGTAGAGCCATTAACATTTAATTATTTGGCAACACCTCTGGTGGACATTCCTGCAGTCAGCATGCCAATTGCACGCTCCCTCAAAACTTGAGACATCTGTGGCATTGTGTTGTGACAAAACTGCACATTTTAGAGTGGCCTTTAATTGTCCCCAGCACAAGGTGCACCTTTGTAATGATCATACTGTTTAATCAGCTTGTTGATATACCACACCTGTCAGGTGGATGGATTATCTTGTCAAAGAAGAAATACTAACAGGGATGTACACAAATTTGTGCACAGAGTTTGAGAGAAATAAGCTTTTTGTTCGTATGGAACATTTCTGGGATCTTTTATTTCAGCTCATGAAACATGAGACCAACACTTTACATGTTGCGTTTCACCTTTCACCTCAGAACGTGCGACATCGGTCGGATGCGGGGGATTGAGACACATCCAATACAAAAAAACAGACATCTCTCTCTTAAATTCAGGATTTTGATTGGAACTTAGAACAACCTACCGGTGTTACGAGTCCCGCCGAGGATGGTGCCTCTTCCCGTTCGGGCGGCGCTCGGTGGTCGTCGTCTCCGGTCTACTAGCTGCCACCGATCCCCTTTTCTGTTTTCGTTTAGTTTGTCTAATTTGTTTCACCTGTTGTGTGTTTAGATTAGGGGTTATTTAAACCCAGTTTGCCCGCTCCCTTTTGTGCGGGCTTGTTTTTCTGTTTCGTGTTTGTGGTGTGGATTTTGTGGATTTTGTTATTCAATTGACTTTGGACATTTCTCTTTACGCGCCCAGTGTTTAGTGTGGCGTCACCGGTTGTTAGGTGATTACGTTAAGGAAATAAAGTTCCACTTTTTTGAAAGAGATTCCTGCTCTCTGCACCTGACTCTTGTTTCCACCACTGGAATTGTGACAACCGGTGTGTCAATCGCCTCAAGAGGGACTATTAAAGTTACTCATTTCCATCTTAAAAATTCAGACTTGATTTGTCTTAACGAAAAAGGTATCAACCCCTACAAAAGAATGTCAATTAACTATAATCCACATAATAATTCACATTTCCTGTTTCTGCAGGATTATGTCCCTGCTGTAAAAAACCCTGGGTCAAATTAAGATGCGGCATCTGTAGCAGAGGGAGTTTCTATATACTGTATTTGCCCTGCTCAGGTCTCCAGTCTCAGTCGGCAGGCTGTAACATGAAAGGACATGACTGGAAATACACAAGTGAAGACAGATGGATCAGCTAAAATCACAGCTAAAGGAACCAGAGAGAATGCAAAGTCATGGTTTCTCTGTGTATTATATTAACCAGCAGAGTCATGGTTTCTCTGTGTATTATATTAACCAGCAGAGTCATGGTTTCTCTGTGTATTATATTAACCAGCAGAGTCATGGTTTCTCTGTGTATTATATTAACCAGCAGAGTCATGGTTTCTCTGTGTATTATATTAACCAGCAGAGTCATGGTTTCTCTGTGTATTATATTAACCAACAAAGTCATGGTTTCTCTATGTATTATATTAACCAACAAAGTCATGGTTTCTCTGTGTATTATATTAACCAGCAAAGTCATGGTTTCTCTGTGTATTATATTGACCAACAAAGTCATGGTTTCTCTGTGTATTATATTAACCAGCAAAGTCATGGTTTCTCTGTGTATTATATTGACCAACAAAGTCATGGCTTCTCTGTGTATTATATTAACCAGCAAAGTCACGGTTTCTCTGTGTATTATATTGACCAACAAAGTCATGGTTTCCCTGTGTATTATATTGACCAACAAAGTCATGGTTTCTCTGTGTATTATATTAACCAACAAAGTCATGGTTTCTCTATGTATTATATTGACCAACAAAGTCATGGTGTCTCTGTGTATTATATTAACCAACTAAGTCATGGTTTCTCTGTGTATTATATTAACCAACAAAGTCATGGTTTCTCTGTGTATTATATTAACCAACAAAGTCATGGTTTCTCTATGTATTATATTAACCAACAAAGTCATGATTTCTCTGTGTATTATATTAACCAGCAAAGTCATGGTTTCTCTGTGTATTATATTGACCAACAAAGTCATGGTTTCTCTGTGTATTATATTAACCAGCAAAGTCATGGTTTCTCTGTGTATTATATTGACCAACAAAGTCATGGCTTCTCTGTGTATTATATTAACCAACAAAGTCATGGTTTCTCTGTGTATTATATTGACCAACAAAGTCATGGTTTCTCTGTGTATTATATTGACCAACAAAGTCATGGTGTCTCTGTGTATTATATTAACCAGCAAAGTCATGGTTTCTCTGTGTATTATATTGACCAACAAAGTCATGGTTTCTCTGTGTATTATATTGACCAACAAAGTCATGGCTTCTCTGTGTATTATATTGACCAACAAAGTCATGGCTTCTCTGTGTATTATATTGACCAACAAAGTCATGGTTTCTCTGTGTATTATATTAACCAGCAAAGTCATGGTTTCTCTGTGTATTATATTGACCAACAAAGTCATGGTTTCTCTGTGTATTATATTGACCAACAAAGTCATGGCTTCTCTGTGTATTATATTGACCAACAAAGTCATGGTGTCTCTGTGTATTATATTGACCAACAAAGTCATGGTTTCTCTGTGTATTATATTGACCAACAAAGTCATGGTTTCTCTGTGTATTATATTGACCAACAAAGTCATGGTTTCTCTGTGTATTATATTGACCAACAAAGTCATAGTTTCTCTGTGTATTATATTAACCAGCAAAGTCATGGTGTCTCTGTGTATTATATTAACCAGCAGTCATGGTGTCTCTGTGTATTATATTGACCAACAAAGTCATGGTTTCTCTGTGTATTTTATTAACCAGCAAAGTCATGGTTTCTCTGTGTATTATATTGACCAACAAAGTCATGGCTTCTCTGTGTATTATATTGACCAACAAAGTCATGGTTTCTCTGTGTATTATATTAACCAACAAAGTCATGGTTTCTCTGTGTATTATATTGACCAACAAAGTCATGGCTTCTCTGTGTATTATATTAACCAACAAAGTCATGGTTTCTCTGTGTATTATATTGACCAACAAAGTCATGGCTTCTCTGTGTATTATATTAACCAACAAAGTCATGGCTTCTCTGTGTATTATATTGACCAACAAAGTCATGGTTTCTCTGTGTATTATATTGACCAACAAAGTCATGGTTTCTCTGTGTATTTTATTAACCAGCAAAGTCATGGTTTCTCTGTGTATTATATCGACCATCAAAGTCATGGCTTCTCTGTGTATTATATTAACCAGCAAAGTCATGGTTTCTCTGTGTATTATATTGACCAACAAAGTCATGGTTTCTCTGTGTATTATATTGACCAACAAAGTCATGGTTTCTCTGTGTATTATATTGACCAACAAAGTCATGGCTTCTCTGTGTATTATATTGACCAACAAAGTCATGGTTTCTCTGTGTATTATATTGACCAACAAAGTCACGGTTTCTCTGTGTATTATATTGACCAACAAAGTCATGGTTTCTCTGTGTATTATATTGACCAACAAAGTCATGGTTTCTCTGTGTATTATATTAACCAACAAAGTCATGGTTTCTCTGTGTATTATATTGACCAACAAAGTCATGGTTTCTCTGTGTATTATATTGACCAACAAATTCTACCACATGAGCATAATCATATTATCAGAGTTTGTCACGATGTTTTTATCATCAGGAGGTTATCAAACAACAGGGCTCTTTTGAACCACAATCTGAATGAAACACTGTCCTCTACACACCACTGGGTAACACCATCCTGTCCTCTACACACCAGAGGGTAACACCCTCCTGTCCTCTACACACCACAGGGTAACACCCTCCTGTCCTCTACACACCACAGGGTAACACCCTCCTGTCCTCTACACACCACAGGGTAACACCCTCCTGTCCTCTACACACCACAGGGTAACACCCTCCTGTCCTCTACACCCTCCTGTCCTCTACACACCACAGGGTAACACCCTCCTGTCCTCTACACACCACAGGGTAACACCCTCCTGTCCTCTACACACCACAGGGTAACACCCTCCTGTCCTCTACACACCACAGGGTGACACCCTCCTGTCCTCTACACACCACAGGGTAACACCCCCCTGTCCTCTACACCCCACAGGGTAACACCCTCCTGTCCTCTACACACCACAGGGTAACACCCTCCTGTCCTCTACACACCACAGGGTAACACCCCCCTGTCCTCTACACCCCACAGGGTAACACCCCCCTGTCCTCTACACACCACAGGGTAACACCCTCCTGTCCTCTACACACCACAGGGTAACACCCCCCTGTCCTCTACACCCCACAGGGTAACACCCCCCTGTCCTCTACACCCCACAGGGTAACACCCTCCTGTCCTCTACACCCCACAGGGTAACACCCCCCTGTCCTCTACACCCCACAGGGTAACACCCTCCTGTCCTCTACACACCACATGGTAACACCCTCCTGTCCTCTACACACCACAGGGTAACACCATCCTGTCCTCTACACACCACAGGGTAACACCCTCCTGTCCTCTACACACCACAGGGTAACACCCTCCTGTCCTCTACACACCACAGGGTAACACCATCCTGTCCTCTACACCCCACAGGGTAACACCCTCCTGTCCTCTACACCCTCCTGTCCTCTACACACCACAGGGTAACACCCCCCTGTCCTCTACAAACCACAGGGTAACACCCTCCTGTCTCCTGTCTCCTGTCCTCTACACCCTCCTGTCCTCTACACACCACAGGGTAACACCCTCCTGTCTCCTGTCTCCTGTCCTCTACACCCTCCTGTCCTCTACACACCACAGGGTAACACCCTCCTGTCCTCTACACACCACAGGGTAACACCCTCCTGTCTCCTGTCTCCTGTCTCCTGTCCTCTACACCCTCCTGTCCTCTATACACCACAGGGTAACACCATCCTGTCCTCTACACACCACAGGATAACACCATCCTGTCCTCTACACACCACAGGATAACACCATCCTGTCCTCTACACACCACAGGGTAACACCCTCCTGTCCTCTACACACCACAGGATAACACCATCCTGTCCTCTACACACCACAGGGTAACACCCTCCTGTCCTCTACACACCACAGGGTAACACCCTCCTGTCCTCTACACACCACAGGGTAACACCCTCCTGTCCTCTACACCCCCCTGTCCTCTACACACCACAGGGTAACACCCCCCTGTCCTCTACACACCACAGGGTAACACCCTCCTGTCCTCTACACACCACAGGGTAACACCCCCCTGTCCTCTACACACAACAGGGTAACACCCTCCTGTCCTCCACACCCTCCTGTCCTCTACACCCTCCTGTCCTCTACACCCTCCTGTCCTCTACACACCACAGGGTAATACCCCCCTGTCCTCTACACACCACAGGGTAACACCCTCCTGTCCTCTACACCCCCCTGTCCTCTACACACCACAGGGTAACACCCTCCTGTCCTCTACACACCACAGGGTAACACCCTCCTGTCCTCTACACCCCCCTGTCCTCTACACACCACAGGGTAACACCCTCCTGTCCTCTACACACCACAGGGTAACACCCTCCTGTCTCCTGTCTCCTGTCCTCTACACCCTCCTGTCCTCTACACACCACAGGGTAACACCCCCCTGTCCTCTACACCCCCCTGTCCTCTACACACCACATGGTAACACCATCCTGTCCTCTACACACCACAGGGTAACACCCTCCTGTCCTCTACACACCACAGGGTAACACCCTCCTGTCCTCTACACCCTCCTGTCATCTACACACCACAGGGTAACACCCTCCTGTCCTCTACACCCTCCTGTCCTCTACACACCACAGGGTAACACCCTCCTGTCCTCTACACACCACAGGGTAACACCATCCTGTCCTCTACACACCACAGGGTAACACCCTCCTGTCCTCTACACACCACAGGGTAACACCCTCCTGTCCTCTACACACCACAGGGTAACACCATCCTGTCCTCTACACACCACAGGGTAACACCCTCCTGTCCTCTACACACCACAGGGTAACACCCTCCTGTCCTCTACACACCACAGGGTAACACCCTCCTGTCCTCTACACACCACAGGGTAACACCCTCCTGTCCTCTACACCCCACAGGGTAACACCCTCCTGTCCTCTACACCCTCCCCTCTCCTGCTCTCTACACACCACAGGGTAACACCCTCCTGTCCTCTACACCCTCCTGTCCTCTACACACCACAGGGTAACACCCTCCTGTCCTCTACACACCACAGGGTAACACCCCCCTGTCCTCTACACCCCCCTGTCCTCTACACACCACAGGGTAACACCCCCCTGTCCTCTACACACCACAGGGTAACACCCTCCTGTCCTCTACACACCACAGGGTAACACCCTCCTGTCCTCTACACACCACAGGGTAACACCCTCCTGTCCTCTACACACCACAGGGTAACACCCTCCTGTCCTCTACACACCACAGGGTAACACCCCCCTGTCCTCTACACACCACAGGGTAACACCATCCTGTCCTCTACACACCACAGGGTAACACCCTCCTGTCCTCTACACACCACAGGATAACACCATCCTGTCCTCTACACACCACAGGGTAACACCCTCCTGTCCTCTACACACCACAGGGTAACACCATCCTGTCCCCTACACCCCACAGGGTAACACCCTCCTGTCCTCTACACACCACAGGGTAACACCCTCCTGTCCTCTACACACCACAGGGTAACACCCCCCTGTCCTCTACACCCCCCTGTCCTCTACACACCACAGGGTAACACCCTCCTGTCCTCTACACACCACAGGGTAACACCCTCCTGTCCTCTACACACCACAGGGTAGCACCCTCCTGTCCTCTACACACCACAGGGTAACACCATCCTGTCCCCTACACCCCACAGGGTAACACCCTCCTGTCCTCTACACCCTCCTGTCCTCTACACACCACAGGGTAACACCCCCCTGTCCTCTACAAACCACAGGGTAACACCCTCCTGTCTCCTGTCTCCTGTCCTCTACACCCTCCTGTCCTCTACACACCACAGGGTAACACCCTCCTGTCTCCTGTCTCCTGTCCTCTACACCCTCCTGTCCTCTACACACCACAGGGTAACACCCTCCTGTCCTCTACACACCACAGGGTAACACCCTCCTGTCTCCTGTCTCCTGTCTCCTGTCCTCTACACCCTCCTGTCCTCTATACACCACAGGGTAACACCATCCTGTCCTCTACACACCACAGGATAACACCATCCTGTCCTCTACACACCACAGGATAACACCATCCTGTCCTCTACACACCACAGGGTAACACCATCCTGTCCTCTACACACCACAGGGTAACACCCTCCTGTCCTCTACACCCCCCTGTCCTCTACACACCACAGGGTAACACCCTCCTGTCCTCTACACACCACAGGGTAACACCCTCCTGTCCTCTACACACCACAGGGTAACACCCTCCTGTCCTCTACACACCACAGGGTAACACCCTCCTGTCCTCTACACACCACAGGGTAACACCCTCCTGTCCTCTACACACCACAGGGTAACACCCTCCTGTCCTCTACACCCCCCTGTCCTCTACACACCACAGGGTAACACCCCCCTGTCCTCTACACACCACAGGGTAACACCCTCCTGTCCTCTACACACCACAGGGTAACACCCCCCTGTCCTCTACACACCACAGGGTAACACCCTCCTGTCCTCTACACCCTCCTGTCCTCTACACCCTAGTGTCCTCTACACCCTCCTGTCCTCTACACACCACAGGGTAACACCCCCCTGTCCTCTACACACCACAGGGTAACACCCTCCTGTCCTCTACACACCACAGGGTAACACCCTCCTGTCCTCTACACCCCCCTGTCCTCTACACACCACAGGGTAACACCCTCCTGTCCTCTACACACCACAGGGTAACACCCTCCTGTCCTCTACACCCCCCTGTCCTCTACACACCACAGGGTAACACCCTCCTGTCCTCTACACACCACAGGGTAACACCCTCCTGTCTCCTGTCTCCTGTCCTCTACACCCTCCTGTCCTCTACACACCACAGGGTAACACCCCCCTGTCCTCTACACACCACAGGGTAACACCCCCCTGTCCTCTACACCCCCCTGTCCTCTACACACCACAGGGTAACACCATCCTGTCCTCTACACACCACAGGGTAACACCCTCCTGTCCTCTACACACCAAAGGATAACACCCTCCTGTCTTCTACACACCACAGGGTAACACCCTCCTGTCCTCTACACACCACAGGGTAACACCATCCTGTCCTCTACACACCACAGGGTAACACCCTCCTGTCCTCTACACCCCCCTGTCCTCTACACACCACAGGGTAACACCCTCCTGTCCTCTACACACCACAGGGTAACACCCTCCTGTCCTCTACACACCACAGGGTAACACCCTCCTGTCCTCTACACACCACAGGGTAACACCCTCCTGTCCTCTACACACCACAGGGTAACACCCTCCTGTCCTCTACACACCACAGGGTAACACCCTCCTGTCCTCTACACCCCCCTGTCCTCTACACACCACAGGGTAACACCCCCCTGTCCTCTACACACCACAGGGTAACACCCTCCTGTCCTCTACACACCACAGGGTAACACCCTCCTGTCCTCTACACCCTCCTGTCCTCTACACCCTAGTGTCCTCTACACCCTCCTGTCCTCTACACACCACAGGGTAACACCCCCCTGTCCTCTACACACCACAGGGTAACACCCTCCTGTCCTCTACACACCACAGGGTAACACCCTCCTGTCCTCTACACCCCCCTGTCCTCTACACACCACAGGGTAACACCCTCCTGTCCTCTACACCCCCCTGTCCTCTACACACCACAGGGTAACACCCTCCTGTCCTCTACACACCACAGGGTAACACCCTCCTGTCCTCTACACACCACAGGGTAACACCCTCCTGTCTTCTACACACCACAGGGTAACACCCTCCTGTCCTCTACACACCACAGGGTAACACCATCCTGTCCTCTACACACCACAGGGTAACACCCTCCTGTCCTCTACACCCCCCTGTCCTCTACACACCACAGGGTAACACCCTCCTGTCCTCTACACACCACAGGGTAACACCCTCCTGTCCTCTACACACCACAGGGTAACACCCTCCTGTCCTCTACACACCACAGGGTAACACCCTCCTGTCCTCTACACACCACAGGGTAACACCCCCCTGTCCTCTACACCCCCCTGTCCTCTACACACCACAGGGTAACACCCCCCTGTCCTCTACACACCACAGGGTAACACCCTCCTGTCCTCTACACACCAAAGGGGAACACCCTCCTGTCCTCTACACACCACAGGGTAACACCCTCCTGTCCTCTACACACCACAGGGTAACACCCTCCTGTCCTCTACACACCACAGGGTAACACCCTCCTGTCCTCTACACACCACAGGGTAACACCCTCCTGTCCTCTACACACCACAGGGTAACACCCTCCTGTCTTCTACACACCACAGGGTAACACCCTCCTGTCCTCTACACCCTCCTTTCTCGTGTCCTCTACACCCTCCTGTCTCCTGTCCTCTACACCCTCCCCTCTCCTGTCCTCTACACCCTCCCCTCTCCTGTCCTCTACACCCTCCTGTCTCCTGTCCTCTACACCCTCCTGTCTCCTGTCCTCTACACCCTCCTGTCTCCTGTCCTCTACACCCTCCTGTCTCCTGTCCTCTACACCCTCATGTCTCCTGTCCTCTACACCCTCCTGTCTCCTGTCCTCTACACCCTCCCCTCTCCTGTCCTCTACACCCTCCCCTCTCCTGTCCTCTACACCCTCCTGTCTCCTGTCCTCTACACCCTCCTGTCTCCTGTCCTCTACACCCTCCTGTCTCCTGTCCTCTACACCCTCCTGTCTCCTGTCCTCTACACCCTCCTGTCTATTGTCCTCTACACCCTCCTGTCTCCTGTCCTCTACACCCTCCTGTCTCCTGTCCTCTACACCCTCCTGTCTCCTGTCCTCTACACCCTCCTGTCTCCTGTCCTCTACACCCGCCTGTCTCCTGTCCTCTACACCCTCCTGTCTCCTGTCCTCTACACCCTCCCCTCTCCTGTCCTCTACACCCTCCCCTCTCCTGTCCTCTACACCCTCCCCTCTCCTGTCCTCTACACCCTCCTGTCTCCTGTCCTCTACACCCTCCCCTCTCCTGTCCTCTACAACCTCCTGTCTCCTGTCCTCTACACCCTCCTGTCTCCTGTCCTCTACACCCTCCTGTCTCCTGTCCTCTACACCCTCCTGTCTCCTGTCCTCTACACCCTCCTGTCTCCTGTCCTCTACACCCTCCCCTCTCCTGTCCTCTACACCCTCCCCTCTCCTGTCCTCTACACCCTCCTGTCTCCTGTCCTTTACACCCTGCCCTCTCCTGTCCTCTACACCCTCCCCTCTCCTGTCCTCTACACCCTCCTGTCTCTTAGACAATACTAATCTTTCCTGGGTCTCCACCTGTTCTACCTGGGTCTCGACCTGTTCTACCTCGGTCTCGACCTGTTCTCCTGGGTCTCCACCTGTTCTACCTGGGTCTCGACCTGTTCTACTTGGGTCTCGACCTGTTCTACCTGGGTCTCCACCTGTTCTACCTGGGACTCCACCTGTTCTACCTCGGTCTCGACCTGTTCTCCTGGGTCTCCACCTGTTCTACCTGGGTCTCCACCTGTTCTACCTGGGTCTCGACCTGTTCTACCTCGGTCTCGACCTGTTCTCCTGGGTCTCCACCTGTTCTACCTGGGTCTCCACCTGTTCTACCTGGGTCTCGACCTGTTCTACCTGGGTCTCCACCTGTTCTACCTGGGTCTCCACCTGTTCTACCTGGGTCTCCACCTGTTCTACCTGGGTCTCCACCTGTTCTACCTGTGTCTCGACCTGTTCTACCTGGGTCTCGACCTGTTCTACCTGGGACTCCACCTGTTCTACC
Source organism: Salvelinus fontinalis (assembly GCF_029448725.1). NCBI lineage: Eukaryota > Metazoa > Chordata > Actinopteri > Salmoniformes > Salmonidae > Salvelinus > Salvelinus fontinalis. The sequence continues at coordinate 81,361 of NW_026600359.1, forward strand.
TGGGTCTCCACCTGTTCTACCTGGGTCTCGACCTGTTCTACTTGGGACTCGACCTGTTCTACCTGGGTCTCCACCTGTTCTACCTGGGACTCCACCTGTTCTACCTGGGTCTCGACCTGTTCTACCTGGGACTCCACCTGTTCTACCTGGGTCTCCACCTGTTCTACCAGGGTCTCCACCTGTTCTACCTGGGTCTCGAACCTGTTCTACCTGGGTCTCCACCTGTTCTACCTGGGTCTCGACCTGTTCTACCTGGATCTCCACCTGTTCTACCTGGGACTCCACCTGTTCTACCTGGGTCTCCACCTGTTCTACCTGGGTCTCCACCTGTTCTACCTGGGACTCCACCTGTTCTACCAGGGTCTCCACCTGTTCTACCTGGGTCTCGAACCTGTTCTACCTGGGTCTCCACCTGTTCTACCTGGGTCTCGACCTGTTCTACCTGGATCTCCACCTGTTCTACCTGGGACTCCACCTGTTCTACCTGGGTCTCCACCTGTTCTACCTGGGTCTCCACCTGTTCTACCTGGGACTCCACCTGTTCTACCTGGGTCTCCACCTGTTCTACCTGGGTCTCCACCTGTTCTACCTGGGTCTCCACCTGTTCTACCTGGGTCTCGACCTGTTCTACCTGGGACTCCACCTGTTCTACCTGGGTCTCCACCTGTTCTACCTGGGACTCCACCTGTTCTACCTGGGTCTCGACCTGTTCTACCTGGGACTCCACCTGTTCTACCAGGGTCTCCACCTGTTCTACCTGGGTCTCGAACCTGTTCTACCTGGGTCTCCACCTGTTCTACCTGGGTCTCCACCTGTTATACCTGGGTCTCCACCTGTTCTACCTGGGACTCCACCTGTTCTACCTGGGTCTCCACCTGTTCTACCTGGGTCTCCACCTGTTCTACCTGGGTCTCCACCTGTTCTACCTGGGTCTCCACCTGTTCTTCCTGGGACTCCACCTGTTCTACCTGGGACTCGACCTGTTCTACCTGGGTCTCCACCTGTTCTACCTGGGTCTCCACCTGTTCTACCTGGGTCTCCACCTGTTCTACCTGGGTCTCCACCTGTTCTACCTGGGTCTCGACCTGTTCTACCTGGGACTCCACCTGTTCTACCTGGGTCTCGACCTGTTCTACCTGGGACTCCACCTGTTCTACCTGGGTCTCCACCTGTTCTACCTGGGTCTCCACCTGTTCTACCTGGGTCTCCACCTGTTCTTCCTGGGTCTCCACCTGTTCTACCTGGGTCTCCACCTGTTCTACCTGGGTCTCCACCTGTTCTACCTGGGTCTCCACCTGTTCTACCTGGGTCTCCACCTGTTCTGCCTGGGACTCCACCTGTTCTACCTGGGACTCGACCTGTTCTACCTGGGTCTCCACCTGTTCTACCTGGGTCTCCACCTGTTCTACCTGGGTCTCCACCTGTTCTACCTGGGTCTCCACCTGTTCTACCTGGGTCTCCACCTGTTCTACCTGGGTCTCCACCTGTTCTACCTGGGACTCGACCTGTTCTACCTGGGTCTCCACCTGTTCTACCTGGGTCTCGACCTGTTCTAACTGGGTCTCCACCTGTTCTAACTGGGTCTCCACCTATTCTACCTGGGTCTCGACCTGTTCTACCTCGGTCTCGACCTGTTCTACCTGGGTCTCCACCTGTTCTACCTGGGTCTCCACCTGTTCTACCTGTGACTCGACCTGTTCTACCTGGGTCTCGACCTGTTCTACCTGGGACTCCACCTGTTCTACCTGGGTCTCGACCTGTCCTACCTGGGACTCGACCTGTTCTACCTGGGTCTCCACCTGTTCCACCTGGGTCTCCACCTGTTCTACCTGTGTCTCGACCTGTTCTACCTGGGTCTCGACCTGTTCTACCTGGGACTCCACCTGTTCTACCTGGGTCTCCACCTGTTCTACCTGGGTCTCGACCTGTTCTACTTGGGTCTCGACCTGTTCTACCTGGGTCTCGACCTGTTCTACCTGGGTCTCCACCTGTTCTACCTGGGTCTCTACCTGTTCTACCTGGGTCTCGACCTATTCTACCTGGGACTCCACCTGTTCTACCTGGATCTCCACCTGTTCTACTTGGGTCTCGAGCTGTTCTACCTGGGTCTCGACCTGTTCTACCTGGGACTCCACCTGTTCTACCTGGGTCTCCACCTGTTCTACCTGGGACTCCACCTGTTCTACCTGGATCTCGACCTGTTCTACTTGGGTCTCGACCTGTTCTACCTGGGTCTCCACCTGTTCTACCTGGGTCTCCACCTGTTCTAACTGGGTCTCCACCTATTCTACCTGGGTCTCGATCTGTTCTACCTCGGTCTCGACCTGTTCTACCTGGGTCTCCACCTGTTCTACCTGGGACTCGACCTGTTCTACCTGGGTCTCCACCTGTTCTACCTGGGTCTCCACCTGTTCTACCTGGGTCTCCACCTGTTCTACCTGGGTCTCCACCTGTTCTACCTGGGTCTCGACCTGTTCTACTTGGGTCTCGACCTGTTCTACCTGGGTCTCGACCTGTTCTACCTGGGTCTCCACCTGTTCTACCTGGGTCTCTACCCGTTCTACCTGGGTCTCGACCTGTTCTACTTGGGTCTCGACCTGTTCTACCTGGGTCTCGGCCTGATCTACCTGGGACTCCACCTGTTCTACCTGGGTCTCCACCTGTTCTACCAGGGTCTCCACCTGTTCTACCTGGGTCTCGAACCTGTTCTACCTGGGTCTCCACCTGTTCTACCTGGGTCTCGACCTGTTCTACCTGGATCTCCACCTGTTCTACCTGGGACTCCACCTGTTCTACCTGGGTCTCCACCTGTTCTACCTGGGTCTCCACCTGTTCTACCTGGGACTCCACCTGTTCTACCAGGGTCTCCACCTGTTCTACCTGGGTCTCGAACCTGTTCTACCTGGGTCTCCACCTGTTCTACCTGGGTCTCGACCTGTTCTACCTGGATCTCCACCTGTTCTACCTGGGACTCCACCTGTTCTACCTGGGTCTCCACCTGTTCTACCTGGGTCTCCACCTGTTCTACCTGGGACTCCACCTGTTCTACCTGGGTCTCCACCTGTTCTACCTGGGTCTCCACCTGTTCTACCTGGGTCTCCACCTGTTCTACCTGGGTCTCGACCTGTTCTACCTGGGACTCCACCTGTTCTACCTGGGTCTCCACCTGTTCTACCTGGGACTCCACCTGTTCTACCTGGGTCTCGACCTGTTCTACCTGGGACTCCACCTGTTCTACCAGGGTCTCCACCTGTTCTACCTGGGTCTCGAACCTGTTCTACCTGGGTCTCCACCTGTTCTACCTGGGTCTCCACCTGTTATACCTGGGTCTCCACCTGTTCTACCTGGGACTCCACCTGTTCTACCTGGGTCTCCACCTGTTCTACCTGGGTCTCCACCTGTTCTACCTGGGTCTCCACCTGTTCTACCTGGGTCTCCACCTGTTCTTCCTGGGACTCCACCTGTTCTACCTGGGACTCGACCTGTTCTACCTGGGTCTCCACCTGTTCTACCTGGGTCTCCACCTGTTCTACCTGGGTCTCCACCTGTTCTACCTGGGTCTCCACCTGTTCTACCTGGGTCTCGAGCTGTTCTACCTGGGACTCCACCTGTTCTACCTGGGTCTCGACCTGTTCTACCTGGGACTCCACCTGTTCTACCTGGGTCTCCACCTGTTCTACCTGGGTCTCCACCTGTTCTACCTGGGTCTCCACCTGTTCTTCCTGGGTCTCCACCTGTTCTACCTGGGTCTCCACCTGTTCTACCTGGGTCTCCACCTGTTCTACCTGGGTCTCCACCTGTTCTACCTGGGTCTCCACCTGTTCTGCCTGGGACTCCACCTGTTCTACCTGGGACTCGACCTGTTCTACCTGGGTCTCCACCTGTTCTACCTGGGTCTCCACCTGTTCTACCTGGGTCTCCACCTGTTCTACCTGGGTCTCCACCTGTTCTACCTGGGTCTCCACCTGTTCTACCTGGGACTCGACCTGTTCTACCTGGGTCTCCACCTGTTCTACCTGGGTCTCGACCTGTTCTAACTGGGTCTCCACCTGTTCTAACTGGGTCTCCACCTATTCTACCTGGGTCTCGACCTGTTCTACCTCGGTCTCGACCTGTTCTACCTGGGTCTCCACCTGTTCTACCTGGGTCTCCACCTGTTCTACCTGTGACTCGACCTGTTCTACCTGGGTCTCGACCTGTTCTACCTGGGACTCCACCTGTTCTACCTGGGTCTCGACCTGTTCTACCTGGGACTCGACCTGTTCTACCTGGGTCTCCACCTGTTCCACCTGGGTCTCCACCTGTTCTACCTGTGTCTCGACCTGTTCTACCTGGGTCTCGACCTGTTCTACCTGGGACTCCACCTGTTCTACCTGGGTCTCCACCTGTTCTACCTGGGTCTCGACCTGTTCTACTTGGGTCTCGACCTGTTCTACCTGGGTCTCGACCTGTTCTACCTGGGTCTCCACCTGTTCTACCTGGGTCTCTACCTGTTCTACCTGGGTCTCGACCTATTCTACCTGGGACACCACCTGTTCTACCTGGATCTCCACCTGTTCTACTTGGGTCTCGAGCTGTTCTACCTGGGTCTCGACCTGTTCTACCTGGGACTCCACCTGTTCTACCTGGGTCTCCACCTGTTCTACCTGGGACTCCACCTGTTCTACCTGGATCTCGACCTGTTCTACTTGGGTCTCGACCTGTTCTACCTGGGTCTCCACCTGTTCTACCTGGGTCTCCACCTGTTCTAACTGGGTCTCCACCTATTCTACCTGGGTCTCGATCTGTTCTACCTCGGTCTCGACCTGTTCTACCTGGGTCTCCACCTGTTCTACCTGGGTCTCCACCTGTTCTACCTGTGACTCGACCTGTTCTACCTGGGTCTCGACCTGTTCTACCTGGGACTCCACCTGTTCTACCAGGGTCTCGACCTGTTCTACCTGGGACTCGACCTGTTCTACCTGGGTCTCCACCTGTTCTACCTGGGTCTCCACCTGTTCTACCTGGGTCTCCACCTGTTCTACCTGGGTCTCCACCTGTTCTACCTGGGTCTCGACCTGTTCTACTTGGGTCTCGACCTGTTCTACCTGGGTCTCGACCTGTTCTACCTGGGTCTCCACCTGTTCTACCTGGGTCTCTACCCGTTCTACCTGGGTCTCGACCTGTTCTACTTGGGTCTCGACCTGTTCTACCTGGGTCTCGGCCTGATCTACCTGGGACTCCACCTGTTCTACCTGGGTCTCCACCTGTTCTACCTGGGACTCCACCTGTTCTACCTGGATCTCTACCTGTTCTACTTGGGTCTCGACCTGTTCTACCTGGGTCTCCACCTGTTCTACCTGGGTCTCCACCTGTTCTAACTGGGTCTCCACCTCTTCTACCTGGGTCTGGACCTGTTCTACCTCGGTCTCGACCTGTTCTACCTGGGTCTCCACCTGTTCTACCTGGGTCTCCACCTGTTCTACCTGTGACTCGACCTGTTCTACCTGGGTCTCGACCTGTTCTACCTGGGACTCCACCTGTTCTACCTGGGTCTCGACCTGTTCTACCTGGGACTCCACCTGTTCTACCTGGGACTCGACCTGTTCTACCTGGGTCTCCACCTGTTCTACCTGGGTCTCCACCTGTTCTACCTGTGTCTCGACCTGTTCTACCTGGGTCTCGACCTGTTCTACCTGGGTTTCGACCTGTTCTACCTGGGACACCACCTGTTCTACCTGGGTCTCGACCTGTTCTACCTGGGACTCGACCTGTTCTACCTGGGTCTCCACCTGTTCTACCTGGGTCTCCACCTGTTCTACCTGTGTCTCGACCTGTTCTACCTGGGTCTCGACCTGTTCTACCTGGGACTCCACCTGTTCTACCTGGGTCTCCACCTGTTCTACCTGGGTCTCGACCTGTTCTACTTGGGTCTCGACCTGTTCTACCTGGGTCTCGACCTGTTCTACCTGGGTCTCCACCTGTTCTACCTGGGTCTCTACCTGTTCTACCTGGGTCTCGACCTGTTCTACCTGGGACTCCTCCTGTTCTACCTGGATCTCGACCTGTTCTACTTGGGTCTCGACCTGTTCTACCTGGGTCTCGACCTGTTCTACCTGGGACTCCACCTGTTCTACCTGGGTCTCCACCTGTTCTACCTGGGACTCCACCTGTTCTACCTGGATCTCGACCTGTTCTACTTGGGTCTCGACCTGTTCTACCTGGGTCTCCACCTGTTCTACCTGGGTCTCGACCTGTTCTAACTGGGTCTCCACCTATTCTACCTGGGTCTCGACCTGTTCTACCTCGGTCTCGACCTGTTCTACCTGGGTCTCCACCTGTTCTACCTGGGTCTCCACCTGTTCTACCTGTGACTCGACCTGTTCTACCTGGGTCTCGACCTGTTCTACCTGGGACTCCACCTGTTCTACCTGGGTCTCGACCTGTTCTACCTGGGACTCGACCTGTTCTACCTGGGTCTCCACCTGTTCTACCTGGGTCTCCACCTGTTCTACCTGGGTCTCCACCTGTTCTACCTGGGTCTCCACCTGTTCTACCTGGGTCTCGACCTGTTCTACTTGGGTCTCGACCTGTTCTACCTGGGTCTCGACCTGTTCTACCTGGGTCTCCACCTGTTCTACCTGGGTCTCTACCTGTTCTACCTGGGTCTCGACCTGTTCTACCTGGGACTCCACCTGTTCTACCTGGATCTCGACCTGTTCTACTTGGGTCTCTACCTGTTCTACCTGGGTCTCGACCTGTTCTACCTGGGACTCGACCTGTTCTACCTGGGTCTCCACCTGTTCTACCTGGGACTCCACCTGTTCTACCTGGATCTCGACCTGTTCTACTTGGGTCTCGACCTGTTCTACCTGGGTCTCCACCTGTTCTACCTGGGTCTCCACCTGTTCTAACTGGGTCTCCACCTCTTCTACCTGGGTCTCGACCTGTTCTACCTCGGTCTCGACCTGTTCTACCTGGGTCTCCACCTGTTCTACCTGGGTCTCGACCTGTTCTACCTGGGACTCCACCTGTTCTACCTGGGTCTCCACCTGTTCTACCTGGGACTCCACCTGTTCTACCTGGGTCTCGACCTGTTCTACCTGGGACTCCACCTGTTCTACCAGGGTCTCCACCTGTTCTACCTGGGTCTCGAACCTGTTCTACCTGGGTCTCCACCTGTTCTACCTGGGTCTCCACCTGTTATACCTGGGTCTCCACCTGTTCTACCTGGGTCTCCACCTGTTCTACCTGGGTCTCCACCTGTTCTACCTGGGTCTCGACCTGTTCTACTTGGGTCTCGACCTGTTCTACCTGGGTCTCGACCTGTTCTACCTGGGTCTCCACCTGTTCTACCTGGGTCTCTACCCGTTCTACCTGGGTCTCGACCTGTTCTACTTGGGTCTCGACCTGTTCTACCTGGGTCTCGGCCTGATCTAACTGGGTCTCCACCTCTTCTACCTGGGTCTGGACCTGTTCTACCTCGGTCTCGACCTGTTCTACCTGGGTCTCCACCTGTTCTACCTGGGTCTCCACCTGTTCTACCTGTGACTCGACCTGTTCTACCTGGGTCTCGACCTGTTCTACCTGGGACTCCACCTGTTCTACCTGGGTCTCGACCTGTTCTACCTGGGACTCCACCTGTTCTACCTGGGACTCGACCTGTTCTACCTGGGTCTCCACCTGTTCTACCTGGGTCTCCACCTGTTCTACCTGTGTCTCGACCTGTTCTACCTGGGTCTCGACCTGTTCTACCTGGGTTTCGACCTGTTCTACCTGGGACACCACCTGTTCTACCTGGGTCTCGACCTGTTCTACCTGGGACTCGACCTGTTCTACCTGGGTCTCCACCTGTTCTACCTGGGTCTCCACCTGTTCTACCTGTGTCTCGACCTGTTCTACCTGGGTCTCGACCTGTTCTACCTGGGACTCCACCTGTTCTACCTGGGTCTCCACCTGTTCTACCTGGGTCTCGACCTGTTCTACTTGGGTCTCGACCTGTTCTACCTGGGTCTCGACCTGTTCTACCTGGGTCTCCACCTGTTCTACCTGGGTCTCTACCTGTTCTACCTGGGTCTCGACCTGTTCTACCTGGGACTCCTCCTGTTCTACCTGGATCTCGACCTGTTCTACTTGGGTCTCGACCTGTTCTACCTGGGTCTCGACCTGTTCTACCTGGGACTCCACCTGTTCTACCTGGGTCTCCACCTGTTCTACCTGGGACTCCACCTGTTCTACCTGGATCTCGACCTGTTCTACTTGGGTCTCGACCTGTTCTACCTGGGTCTCCACCTGTTCTACCTGGGTCTCGACCTGTTCTAACTGGGTCTCCACCTATTCTACCTGGGTCTCGACCTGTTCTACCTCGGTCTCGACCTGTTCTACCTGGGTCTCCACCTGTTCTACCTGGGTCTCCACCTGTTCTACCTGTGACTCGACCTGTTCTACCTGGGTCTCGACCTGTTCTACCTGGGACTCCACCTGTTCTACCTGGGTCTCGACCTGTTCTACCTGGGACTCGACCTGTTCTACCTGGGTCTCCACCTGTTCTACCTGGGTCTCCACCTGTTCTACCTGGGTCTCCACCTGTTCTACCTGGGTCTCCACCTGTTCTACCTGGGTCTCGACCTGTTCTACTTGGGTCTCGACCTGTTCTACCTGGGTCTCGACCTGTTCTACCTGGGTCTCCACCTGTTCTACCTGGGTCTCTACCTGTTCTACCTGGGTCTCGACCTGTTCTACCTGGGACTCCACCTGTTCTACCTGGATCTCGACCTGTTCTACTTGGGTCTCTACCTGTTCTACCTGGGTCTCGACCTGTTCTACCTGGGACTCGACCTGTTCTACCTGGGTCTCCACCTGTTCTACCTGGGACTCCACCTGTTCTACCTGGATCTCGACCTGTTCTACTTGGGTCTCGACCTGTTCTACCTGGGTCTCCACCTGTTCTACCTGGGTCTCCACCTGTTCTAACTGGGTCTCCACCTCTTCTACCTGGGTCTCGACCTGTTCTACCTCGGTCTCGACCTGTTCTACCTGGGTCTCCACCTGTTCTACCTGGGTCTCGACCTGTTCTACCTGGGACTCCACCTGTTCTACCTGGGTCTCCACCTGTTCTACCTGGGACTCCACCTGTTCTACCTGGGTCTCGACCTGTTCTACCTGGGACTCCACCTGTTCTACCAGGGTCTCCACCTGTTCTACCTGGGTCTCGAACCTGTTCTACCTGGGTCTCCACCTGTTCTACCTGGGTCTCCACCTGTTATACCTGGGTCTCCACCTGTTCTACCTGGGACTCCACCTGTTCTACCTGGGTCTCCACCTGTTCTACCTGGGTCTCCACCTGTTCTACCTGGGTCTCCACCTGTTCTACCTGGGTCTCCACCTGTTCTTCCTGGGACTCCACCTGTTCTACCTGGGACTCGACCTGTTCTACCTGGGTCTCCACCTGTTCTACCTGGGTCTCCACCTGTTCTACCTGGGTCTCCACCTGTTCTACCTGGGTCTCCACCTGTTCTACCTGGGTCTCGACCTGTTCTACCTGGGACTCCACCTGTTCTACCTGGGTCTCGACCTGTTCTACCTGGGACTCCACCTGTTCTACCTGGGTCTCCACCTGTTCTACCTGGGTCTCCACCTGTTCTACCTGGGTCTCCACCTGTTCTTCCTGGGTCTCCACCTGTTCTACCTGGGTCTCCACCTGTTCTACCTGGGTCTCCACCTGTTCTACCTGGGTCTCCACCTGTTCTACCTGGGTCTCCACCTGTTCTGCCTGGGACTCCACCTGTTCTACCTGGGACTCGACCTGTTCTACCTGGGTCTCCACCTGTTCTACCTGGGTCTCCACCTGTTCTACCTGGGTCTCCACCTGTTCTACCTGGGTCTCCACCTGTTCTACCTGGGTCTCCACCTGTTCTACCTGGGTCTCCACCTGTTCTACCTGGGACTCGACCTGTTCTACCTGGGTCTCCACCTGTTCTACCTGGGTCTCGACCTGTTCTAACTGGGTCTCCACCTGTTCTAACTGGGTCTCCACCTATTCTACCTGGGTCTCGACCTGTTCTACCTCGGTCTCGACCTGTTCTACCTGGGTCTCCACCTGTTCTACCTGGGTCTCCACCTGTTCTACCTGTGACTCGACCTGTTCTACCTGGGTCTCGACCTGTTCTACCTGGGACTCCACCTGTTCTACCTGGGTCTCGACCTGTCCTACCTGGGACTCGACCTGTTCTACCTGGGTCTCCACCTGTTCCACCTGGGTCTCCACCTGTTCTACCTGTGTCTCGACCTGTTCTACCTGGGTCTCGACCTGTTCTACCTGGGACTCCACCTGTTCTACCTGGGTCTCCACCTGTTCTACCTGGGTCTCGACCTGTTCTACTTGGGTCTCGACCTGTTCTACCTGGGTCTCGACCTGTTCTACCTGGGTCTCCACCTGTTCTACCTGGGTCTCTACCTGTTCTACCTGGGTCTCGACCTATTCTACCTGGGACACCACCTGTTCTACCTGGATCTCCACCTGTTCTACTTGGGTCTCGAGCTGTTCTACCTGGGTCTCGACCTGTTCTACCTGGGACTCCACCTGTTCTACCTGGGTCTCCACCTGTTCTACCTGGGACTCCACCTGTTCTACCTGGATCTCGACCTGTTCTACTTGGGTCTCGACCTGTTCTACCTGGGTCTCCACCTGTTCTACCTGGGTCTCCACCTGTTCTAACTGGGTCTCCACCTATTCTACCTGGGTCTCGATCTGTTCTACCTCGGTCTCGACCTGTTCTACCTGGGTCTCCACCTGTTCTACCTGGGTCTCCACCTGTTCTACCTGTGACTCGACCTGTTCTACCTGGGTCTCGACCTGTTCTACCTGGGACTCCACCTGTTCTACCAGGGTCTCGACCTGTTCTACCTGGGACTCGACCTGTTCTACCTGGGTCTCCACCTGTTCTACCTGGGTCTCCACCTGTTCTACCTGGGTCTCCACCTGTTCTACCTGGGTCTCCACCTGTTCTACCTGGGTCTCGACCTGTTCTACTTGGGTCTCGACCTGTTCTACCTGGGTCTCGACCTGTTCTACCTGGGTCTCCACCTGTTCTACCTGGGTCTCTACCCGTTCTACCTGGGTCTCGACCTGTTCTACTTGGGTCTCGACCTGTTCTACCTGGGTCTCGGCCTGATCTACCTGGGACTCCACCTGTTCTACCTGGGTCTCCACCTGTTCTACCAGGGTCTCCACCTGTTCTACCTGGGTCTCGAACCTGTTCTACCTGGGTCTCGACCTGTTCTACCTGGGTCTCGACCTGTTCTACCTGGATCTCCACCTGTTCTACCTGGGACTCCACCTGTTCTACCTGGGTCTCCACCTGTTCTACCTGGGTCTCCACCTGTTCTACCTGGGACTCCACCTGTTCTACCAGGGTCTCCACCTGTTCTACCTGGGTCTCGAACCTGTTCTACCTGGGTCTCCACCTGTTCTACCTGGGTCTCGACCTGTTCTACCTGGATCTCCACCTGTTCTACCTGGGACTCCACCTGTTCTACCTGGGTCTCCACCTGTTCTACCTGGGTCTCCACCTGTTCTACCTGGGACTCCACCTGTTCTACCTGGGTCTCCACCTGTTCTACCTGGGTCTCGACCTGTTCTACTTGGGTCTCGACCTGTTCTACCTGGGTCTCGACCTGTTCTACCTGGGTCTCCACCTGTTCTACCTGGGTCTCTACCTGTTCTACCTGGGTCTCGACCTATTCTACCTGGGACTCCACCTGTTCTACCTGGATCTCCACCTGTTCTACTTGGGTCTCGAGCTGTTCTACCTGGGTCTCGACCTGTTCTACCTGGGACTCCACCTGTTCTACCTGGGTCTCCACCTGTTCTACCTGGGACTCCACCTGTTCTACCTGGATCTCGACCTGTTCTACTTGGGTCTCGACCTGTTCTACCTGGGTCTCCACCTGTTCTACCTGGGTCTCCACCTGTTCTAACTGGGTCTCCACCTATTCTACCTGGGTCTCGATCTGTTCTACCTCGGTCTCGACCTGTTCTACCTGGGTCTCCACCTGTTCTACCTGGGTTTCCACCTGTTCTACCTGTGACTCGACCTGTTCTACCTGGGTCTCGACCTGTTCTACCTGGGACTCCACCTGTTCTACCAGGGTCTCGACCTGTTCTACCTGGGACTCGACCTGTTCTACCTGGGTCTCCACCTGTTCTACCTGGGTCTCCACCTGTTCTACCTGGGTCTCCACCTGTTCTACCTGGGTCTCCACCTGTTCTACCTGGGTCTCGACCTGTTCTACTTGGGTCTCGACCTGTTCTACCTGGGTCTCGACCTGTTCTACCTGGGTCTCCACCTGTTCTACCTGGGTCTCTACCCGTTCTACCTGGGTCTCGACCTGTTCTACTTGGGTCTCGACCTGTTCTACCTGGGTCTCGGCCTGATCTACCTGGGACTCCACCTGTTCTACCTGGGTCTCCACCTGTTCTACCAGGGTCTCCACCTGTTCTACCTGGGTCTCGAACCTGTTCTACCTGGGTCTCGACCTGTTCTACCTGGGTCTCGACCTGTTCTACCTGGATCTCCACCTGTTCTACCTGGGACTCCACCTGTTCTACCTGGGTCTCCACCTGTTCTACCTGGGTCTCCACCTGTTCTACCTGGGACTCCACCTGTTCTACCAGGGTCTCCACCTGTTCTACCTGGGTCTCGAACCTGTTCTACCTGGGTCTCCACCTGTTCTACCTGGGTCTCGACCTGTTCTACCTGGATCTCCACCTGTTCTACCTGGGACTCCACCTGTTCTACCTGGGTCTCCACCTGTTCTACCTGGGTCTCCACCTGTTCTACCTGGGACTCCACCTGTTCTACCTGGGTCTCCACCTGTTCTACCTGGGTCTCCACCTGTTCTACCTGGGTCTCCACCTGTTCTACCTGGGTCTCGACCTGTTCTACCTGGGACTCCACCTGTTCTACCTGGGTCTCCACCTGTTCTACCTGGGACTCCACCTGTTCTACCTGGGTCTCGACCTGTTCTACCTGGGACTCCACCTGTTCTACCAGGGTCTCCACCTGTTCTACCTGGGTCTCGAACCTGTTCTACCTGGGTCTCCACCTGTTCTACCTGGGTCTCCACCTGTTATACCTGGGTCTCCACCTGTTCTACCTGGGACTCCACCTGTTCTACCTGGGTCTCCACCTGTTCTACCTGGGTCTCCACCTGTTCTACCTGGGTCTCCACCTGTTCTACCTGGGTCTCCACCTGTTCTTCCTGGGACTCCACCTGTTCTACCTGGGACTCGACCTGTTCTACCTGGGTCTCCACCTGTTCTACCTGGGTCTCCACCTGTTCTACCTGGGTCTCCACCTGTTCTACCTGGGTCTCCACCTGTTCTACCTGGGTCTCGAGCTGTTCTACCTGGGACTCCACCTGTTCTACCTGGGTCTCGACCTGTTCTACCTGGGACTCCACCTGTTCTACCTGGGTCTCCACCTGTTCTACCTGGGTCTCCACCTGTTCTACCTGGGTCTCCACCTGTTCTTCCTGGGTCTCCACCTGTTCTACCTGGGTCTCCACCTGTTCTACCTGGGTCTCCACCTGTTCTACCTGGGTCTCCACCTGTTCTACCTGGGTCTCCACCTGTTCTGCCTGGGACTCCACCTGTTCTACCTGGGACTCGACCTGTTCTACCTGGGTCTCCACCTGTTCTACCTGGGTCTCCACCTGTTCTACCTGGGTCTCCACCTGTTCTACCTGGGTCTCCACCTGTTCTACCTGGGTCTCCACCTGTTCTACCTGGGTCTCCACCTGTTCTACCTGGGACTCAACCTGTTCTACCTGGGTCTCCACCTGTTCTACCTGGGTCTCGACCTGTTCTAACTGGGTCTCCACCTGTTCTAACTGGGTCTCCACCTATTCTACCTGGGTCTCGACCTGTTCTACCTCGGTCTCGACCTGTTCTACCTGGGTCTCCACCTGTTCTACCTGGGTCTCCACCTGTTCTACCTGTGACTCGACCTGTTCTACCTGGGTCTCGACCTGTTCTACCTGGGACTCCACCTGTTCTACCTGGGTCTCGACCTGTTCTACCTGGGACTCCACCTGTTCTACCTGGGTCTCCACCTGTTCCACCTGGGTCTCCACCTGTTCTACCTGTGTCTCGACCTGTTCTACCTGGGTCTCGACCTGTTCTACCTGGGACTCCACCTGTTCTACCTGGGTCTCCAGCTGTTCTACCTGGGTCTCGACCTGTTCTACTTGGGTCTCGACCTGTTCTACCTGGGTCTCGACCTGTTCTACCTGGGTCTCCACCTGTTCTACCTGGGTCTCTACCTGTTCTACCTGGGTCTCGACCTATTCTACCTGGGACACCACCTGTTCTACCTGGATCTCCACCTGTTCTACTTGGGTCTCGAGCTGTTCTACCTGGGTCTCGACCTGTTCTACCTGGGACTCCACCTGTTCTACCTGGGTCTCCACCTGTTCTACCTGGGACTCCACCTGTTCTACCTGGATCTCGACCTGTTCTACTTGGGTCTCGACCTGTTCTACCTGGGTCTCCACCTGTTCTACCTGGGTCTCCACCTGTTCTAACTGGGTCTCCACCTATTCTACCTGGGTCTCGATCTGTTCTACCTCGGTCTCGACCTGTTCTACCTGGGTCTCCACCTGTTCTACCTGGGTCTCCACCTGTTCTACCTGTGACTCGACCTGTTCTACCTGGGTCTCGACCTGTTCTACCTGGGACTCCACCTGTTCTACCAGGGTCTCGACCTGTTCTACCTGGGACTCGACCTGTTCTACCTGGGTCTCCACCTGTTCTACCTGGGTCTCCACCTGTTCTACCTGGGTCTCCACCTGTTCTACCTGGGTCTCCACCTGTTCTACCTGGGTCTCGACCTGTTCTACTTGGGTCTCGACCTGTTCTACCTGGGTCTCGACCTGTTCTACCTGGGTCTCCACCTGTTCTAACTGGGTCTCCACCTCTTCTACCTGGGTCTCGACCTGTTCTACCTCGGTCTCGACCTGTTCTACCTGGGTCTCCACCTGTTCTACCTGGGTCTCGACCTGTTCTACCTGGGACTCCACCTGTTCTACCTGGGTCTCCACCTGTTCTACCTGGGACTCCACCTGTTCTACCTGGGTCTCGACCTGTTCTACCTGGGACTCCACCTGTTCTACCAGGGTCTCCACCTGTTCTACCTGGGTCTCGAACCTGTTCTACCTGGGTCTCCACCTGTTCTACCTGGGTCTCCACCTGTTATACCTGGGTCTCCACCTGTTCTACCTGGGACTCCACCTGTTCTACCTGGGTCTCCACCTGTTCTACCTGGGTCTCCACCTGTTCTACCTGGGTCTCCACCTGTTCTACCTGGGTCTCCACCTGTTCTTCCTGGGTCTCCACCTGTTCTACCTGGGTCTCCACCTGTTCTACCTGGGTCTCCACCTGTTCTACCTGGGTCTCGACCTGTTCTACCTGGGACTCCACCTGTTCTACCTGGGTCTCGACCTGTTCTACCTGGGACTCCACCTGTTCTACCTGGGTCTCCACCTGTTCTACCTGGGTCTCCACCTGTTCTACCTGGGTCTCCACCTGTTCTTCCTGGGTCTCCACCTGTTCTACCTGGGTCTCCACCTGTTCTACCTGGGTCTCCACCTGTTCTACCTGGGTCTCCACCTGTTCTACCTGGGTCTCCACCTGTTCTGCCTGGGACTCCACCTGTTCTACCTGGGACTCGACCTGTTCTACCTGGGTCTCCACCTGTTCTACCTGGGTCTCCACCTGTTCTACCTGGGTCTCCACCTGTTCTACCTGGGTCTCCACCTGTTCTACCTGGGTCTCCACCTGTTCTACCTGGGTCTCCACCTGTTCTACCTGGGACTCGACCTGTTCTACCTGGGTCTCCACCTGTTCTACCTGGGTCTCGACCTGTTCTAACTGGGTCTCCACCTGTTCTAACTGGGTCTCCACCTATTCTACCTGGGTCTCGACCTGTTCTACCTCGGTCTCGACCTGTTCTACCTGGGTCTCCACCTGTTCTACCTGGGTCTCCACCTGTTCTACCTGTGACTCGACCTGTTCTACCTGGGTCTCGACCTGTTCTACCTGGGACTCCACCTGTTCTACCTGGGTCTCGACCTGTCCTACCTGGGACTCGACCTGTTCTACCTGGGTCTCCACCTGTTCCACCTGGGTCTCCACCTGTTCTACCTGTGTCTCGACCTGTTCTACCTGGGTCTCGACCTGTTCTACCTGGGACTCCACCTGTTCTACCTGGGTCTCCACCTGTTCTACCTGGGTCTCGACCTGTTCTACCTGGGTCTCGACCTGTTCTACCTGGGTCTCGACCTGTTCTACCTGGGTCTCCACCTGTTCTACCTGGGTCTCTACCTGTTCTACCTGGGTCTCGACCTATTCTACCTGGGACTCCACCTGTTCTACCTGGATCTCCACCTGTTCTACTTGGGTCTCGAGCTGTTCTACCTGGGTCTCGACCTGTTCTACCTGGGACTCCACCTGTTCTACCTGGGTCTCCACCTGTTCTACCTGGGACTCCACCTGTTCTACCTGGATCTCGACCTGTTCTACTTGGGTCTCGACCTGTTCTACCTGGGTCTCCACCTGTTATACCTGGGTCTCCACCTGTTCTAACTGGGTCTCCACCTATTCTACCTGGGTCTCGATCTGTTCTACCTCGGTCTCGACCTGTTCTACCTGGGTCTCCACCTGTTCTACCTGGGTCTCCACCTGTTCTACCTGTGACTCGACCTGTTCTACCTGGGTCTCGACCTGTTCTACCTGGGACTCCACCTGTTCTACCAGGGTCTCGACCTGTTCTACCTGGGACTCGACCTGTTCTACCTGGGTCTCCACCTGTTCTACCTGGGTCTCCACCTGTTCTACCTGGGTCTCCACCTGTTCTACCTGGGTCTCCACCTGTTCTACCTGGGTCTCGACCTGTTCTACTTGGGTCTCGACCTGTTCTACCTGGGTCTCGACCTGTTCTACCTGGGTCTCGACCTGTTCTACCTGGGTCTCGACCTGTTCTACCTGGGTCTCGACCTGTTCTACCTGGGTCTCCACCTGTTCTACCTGGGTCTCTACCTGTTCTACCTGGGTCTCGACCTATTCTACCTGGGACTCCACCTGTTCTACCTGGATCTCCACCTGTTCTACTTGGGTCTCGAGCTGTTCTACCTGGGTCTCGACCTGTTCTACCTGGGACTCCACCTGTTCTACCTGGGTCTCCACCTGTTCTACCTGGGACTCCACCTGTTCTACCTGGATCTCGACCTGTTCTACTTGGGTCTCGACCTGTTCTACCTGGGTCTCCACCTGTTATACCTGGGTCTCCACCTGTTCTAACTGGGTCTCCACCTATTCTACCTGGGTCTCGATCTGTTCTACCTCGGTCTCGACCTGTTCTACCTGGGTCTCCACCTGTTCTACCTGGGTCTCCACCTGTTCTACCTGTGACTCGACCTGTTCTACCTGGGTCTCGACCTGTTCTACCTGGGACTCCACCTGTTCTACCAGGGTCTCGACCTGTTCTACCTGGGACTCGACCTGTTCTACCTGGGTCTCCACCTGTTCTACCTGGGTCTACACCTGTTCTACCTGGGTCTCCACCTGTTCTACCTGGGTCTCCACCTGTTCTACCTGGGTCTCGACCTGTTCTACTTGGGTCTCGACCTGTTCTACCTGGGTCTCGACCTGTTCTACCTGGGTCTCCACCTGTTCTACCTGGGTCTCTACCCGTTCTACCTGGGTCTCGACCTGTTCTACTTGGGTCTCGACCTGTTCTACCTGGGTCTCGGCCTGATCTACCTGGGACTCCACCTGTTCTACCTGGGTCTCCACCTGTTCTACCAGGGTCTCCACCTGTTCTACCTGGGTCTCGAACCTGTTCTACCTGGGTCTCGACCTGTTCTACCTGGGTCTCGACCTGTTCTACCTGGATCTCCACCTGTTCTACCTGGGACTCCACCTGTTCTACCTGGGTCTCCACCTGTTCTACCTGGGTCTCCACCTGTTCTACCTGGGACTCCACCTGTTCTACCAGGGTCTCCACCTGTTCTACCTGGGTCTCGAACCTGTTCTACCTGGGTCTCCACCTGTTCTACCTGGGTCTCGACCTGTTCTACCTGGATCTCCACCTGTTCTACCTGGGACTCCACCTGTTCTACCTGGGTCTCCACCTGTTCTACCTGGGTCTCCACCTGTTCTACCTGGGACTCCACCTGTTCTACCTGGGTCTCCACCTGTTCTACCTGGGTCTCCACCTGTTCTACCTGGGTCTCCACCTGTTCTACCTGGGTCTCGACCTGTTCTACCTGGGACTCCACCTGTTCTACCTGGGTCTACACCTGTTATACCTGGGACTCCACCTGTTCTACCTGGGTCTCGACCTGTTCTACCTGGGACTCCACCTGTTCTACCAGGGTCTCCACCTGTTCTACCTGGGTCTCGAACCTGTTCTACCTGGGTCTCCACCTGTTCTACCTGGGTCTCCACCTGTTATACCTGGGTCTCCACCTGTTCTACCTGGGACTCCACCTGTTCTACCTGGGTCTCCACCTGTTCTACCTGGGTCTCCACCTGTTCTACCTGGGTCTCCACCTGTTCTACCTGGGTCTCCACCTGTTCTTCCTGGGACTCCACCTGTTCTACCTGGGACTCGACCTGTTCTACCTGGGTCTCCACCTGTTCTACCTGGGTCTCCACCTGTTCTACCTGGGTCTCCACCTGTTCTACCTGGGTCTCCACCTGTTCTACCTGGGTCTCGAGCTGTTCTACCTGGGACTCCACCTGTTCTACCTGGGTCTCGACCTGTTCTACCTGGGACTCCACCTGTTCTACCTGGGTCTCCACCTGTTCTACCTGGGTCTCCACCTGTTCTACCTGGGTCTCCACCTGTTCTTCCTGGGTCTCCACCTGTTCTACCTGGGTCTCCACCTGTTCTACCTGGGTCTCCACCTGTTCTACCTGGGTCTCCACCTGTTCTACCTGGGTCTCCACCTGTTCTGCCTGGGACTCCACCTGTTCTACCTGGGACTCGACCTGTTCTACCTGGGTCTCCACCTGTTCTACCTGGGTCTCCACCTGTTCTACCTGGGTCTCCACCTGTTCTACCTGGGTCTCCACCTGTTCTACCTGGGTCTCCACCTGTTCTACCTGGGTCTCCACCTGTTCTACCTGGGACTCGACCTGTTCTACCTGGGTCTCCACCTGTTCTACCTGGGTCTCGACCTGTTCTAACTGGGTCTCCACCTGTTCTAACTGGGTCTCCACCTATTCTACCTGGGTCTCGACCTGTTCTACCTCGGTCTCGACCTGTTCTACCTGGGTCTCCACCTGTTCTACCTGGGTCTCCACCTGTTCTACCTGTGACTCGACCTGTTCTACCTGGGTCTCGACCTGTTCTACCTGGGACTCCACCTGTTCTACCTGGGTCTCGACCTGTTCTACCTGGGACTCGACCTGTTCTACCTGGGTCTCCACCTGTTCCACCTGGGTCTCCACCTGTTCTACCTGTGTCTCGACCTGTTCTACCTGGGTCTCGACCTGTTCTACCTGGGACTCCACCTGTTCTACCTGGGTCTCCACCTGTTCTACCTGGGTCTCGACCTGTTCTACTTGGGTCTCGACCTGTTCTACCTGGGTCTCGACCTGTTCTACCTGGGTCTCCACCTGTTCTACCTGGGTCTCTACCTGTTCTACCTGGGTCTCGACCTATTCTACCTGGGACACCACCTGTTCTACCTGGATCTCCACCTGTTCTACTTGGGTCTCGAGCTGTTCTACCTGGGTCTCGACCTGTTCTACCTGGGACTCCACCTGTTCTACCTGGGTCTCCACCTGTTCTACCTGGGACTCCACCTGTTCTACCTGGATCTCGACCTGTTCTACTTGGGTCTCGACCTGTTCTACCTGGGTCTCCACCTGTTCTACCTGGGTCTCCACCTGTTCTAACTGGGTCTCCACCTATTCTACCTGGGTCTCGATCTGTTCTACCTCGGTCTCGACCTGTTCTACCTGGGTCTCCACCTGTTCTACCTGGGTCTCCACCTGTTCTACCTGTGACTCGACCTGTTCTACCTGGGTCTCGACCTGTTCTACCTGGGACTCCACCTGTTCTACCAGGGTCTCGACCTGTTCTACCTGGGACTCGACCTGTTCTACCTGGGTCTCCACCTGTTCTACCTGGGTCTCCACCTGTTCTACCTGGGTCTCCACCTGTTCTACCTGGGTCTCCACCTGTTCTACCTGGGTCTCGACCTGTTGTACTTGGGTCTCGACCTGTTCTACCTGGGTCTCGACCTGTTCTACCTGGGTCTCCACCTGTTCTACCTGGGTCTCTACCCGTTCTACCTGGGTCTCGACCTGTTCTACTTGGGTCTCGACCTGTTCTACCTGGGTCTCGGCCTGATCTACCTGGGACTCCACCTGTTCTACCTGGGTCTCCACCTGTTCTACCTGGGTCTCCACCTGTTCTACCTGGGACTCCACCTGTTCTACCTGGGTCTCCACCTGTTCTACCTGGGTCTCCACCTGTTCTACCTGGGTCTCCACCTGTTCTACCTGGGTCTCGACCTGTTCTACCTGGGACTCCACCTGTTCTACCTGGGTCTCCACCTGTTCTACCTGGGACTCCACCTGTTCTACCTGGGTCTCGACCTGTTCTACCTGGGACTCCACCTGTTCTACCAGGGTCTCCACCTGTTCTACCTGGGTCTCGAACCTGTTCTACCTGGGTCTCCACCTGTTCTACCTGGGTCTCCACCTGTTATACCTGGGTCTCCACCTGTTCTACCTGGGACTCCACCTGTTCTACCTGGGTCTCCACCTGTTCTACCTGGGTCTCCACCTGTTCTACCTGGGTCTCCACCTGTTCTACCTGGGTCTCCACCTGTTCTTCCTGGGACTCCACCTGTTCTACCTGGGACTCGACCTGTTCTACCTGGGTCTCCACCTGTTCTACCTGGGTCTCCACCTGTTCTACCTGGGTCTCCACCTGTTCTACCTGGGTCTCGAGCTGTTCTACCTGGGTCTCGAGCTGTTCTACCTGGGACTCCACCTGTTCTACCTGGGTCTCGACCTGTTCTACCTGGGACTCCACCTGTTCTACCTGGGTCTCCACCTGTTCTACCTGGGTCTCCACCTGTTCTACCTGGGTCTCCACCTGTTCTTCCTGGGTCTCCACCTGTTCTACCTGGGTCTCCACCTGTTCTACCTGGGTCTCCACCTGTTCTACCTGGGTCTCCACCTGTTCTACCTGGGTCTCCACCTGTTCTGCCTGGGACTCCACCTGTTCTACCTGGGACTCGACCTGTTCTACCTGGGTCTCCACCTGTTCTACCTGGGTCTCCACCTGTTCTACCTGGGTCTCCACCTGTTCTACCTGGGTCTCCACCTGTTCTACCTGGGTCTCCACCTGTTCTACCTGGGTCTCCACCTGTTCTACCTGGGACTCGACCTGTTCTACCTGGGTCTCCACCTGTTCTACCTGGGTCTCGACCTGTTCTAACTGGGTCTCCACCTGTTCTAACTGGGTCTCCACCTATTCTACCTGGGTCTCGACCTGTTCTACCTCGGTCTCGACCTGTTCTACCTGGGTCTCCACCTGTTCTACCTGGGTCTCCACCTGTTCTACCTGTGACTCGACCTGTTCTACCTGGGTCTCGACCTGTTCTACCTGGGACTCCACCTGTTCTACCTGGGTCTCGACCTGTTCTACCTGGGACTCGACCTGTTCTACCTGGGTCTCCACCTGTTCCACCTGGGTCTCCACCTGTTCTACCTGTGTCTCGACCTGTTCTACCTGGGTCTCGACCTGTTCTACCTGGGACTCCACCTGTTCTACCTGGGTCTCCACCTGTTCTACCTGGGTCTCGACCTGTTCTACTTGGGTCTCGACCTGTTCTACCTGGGTCTCGACCTGTTCTACCTGGGTCTCCACCTGTTCTACCTGGGTCTCTACCTGTTCTACCTGGGTCTCGACCTATTCTACCTGGGACACCACCTGTTCTACCTGGATCTCCACCTGTTCTACTTGGGTCTCGAGCTGTTCTACCTGGGTCTCGACCTGTTCTACCTGGGACTCCACCTGTTCTACCTGGGTCTCCACCTGTTCTACCTGGGACTCCACCTGTTCTACCTGGATCTCGACCTGTTCTACTTGGGTCTCGACCTGTTCTACCTGGGTCTCCACCTGTTCTACCTGGGTCTCCACCTGTTCTAACTGGGTCTCCACCTATTCTACCTGGGTCTCGATCTGTTCTACCTCGGTCTCGACCTGTTCTACCTGGGTCTCCACCTGTTCTACCTGGGTCTCCACCTGTTCTACCTGTGACTCGACCTGTTCTACCTGGGTCTCGACCTGTTCTACCTGGGACTCCACCTGTTCTACCAGGGTCTCGACCTGTTCTACCTGGGACTCGACCTGTTCTACCTGGGTCTCCACCTGTTCTACCTGGGTCTCCACCTGTTCTACCTGGGTCTCCACCTGTTCTACCTGGGTCTCCACCTGTTCTACCTGGGTCTCGACCTGTTCTACTTGGGTCTCGACCTGTTCTACCTGGGTCTCGACCTGTTCTACCTGGGTCTCCACCTGTTCTACCTGGGTCTCTACCCGTTCTACCTGGGTCTCGACCTGTTCTACTTGGGTCTCGACCTGTTCTACCTGGGTCTCGGCCTGATCTACCTGGGACTCCACCTGTTCTACCTGGGTCTCCACCTGTTCTACCTGGGACTCCACCTGTTCTACCTGGATCTCTACCTGTTCTACTTGGGTCTCGACCTGTTCTACCTGGGTCTCCACCTGTTCTACCTGGGTCTCCACCTGTTCTAACTGGGTCTCCACCTCTTCTACCTGGGTCTGGACCTGTTCTACCTCGGTCTCGACCTGTTCTACCTGGGTCTCCACCTGTTCTACCTGGGTCTCCACCTGTTCTACCTGTGACTCGACCTGTTCTACCTGGGTCTCGACCTGTTCTACCTGGGACTCCACCTGTTCTACCTGGGTCTCGACCTGTTCTACCTGGGACTCCACCTGTTCTACCTGGGACTCGACCTGTTCTACCTGGGTCTCCACCTGTTCTACCTGGGTCTCCACCTGTTCTACCTGTGTCTCGACCTGTTCTACCTGGGTCTCGACCTGTTCTACCTGGGTTTCGACCTGTTCTACCTGGGACACCACCTGTTCTACCTGGGTCTCGACCTGTTCTACCTGGGACTCGACCTGTTCTACCTGGGTCTCCACCTGTTCTACCTGGGTCTCCACCTGTTCTACCTGTGTCTCGACCTGTTCTACCTGGGTCTCGACCTGTTCTACCTGGGACTCCACCTGTTCTACCTGGGTCTCCACCTGTTCTACCTGGGTCTCGACCTGTTCTACTTGGGTCTCGACCTGTTCTACCTGGGTCTCGACCTGTTCTACCTGGGTCTCCACCTGTTCTACCTGGGTCTCTACCTGTTCTACCTGGGTCTCGACCTGTTCTACCTGGGACTCCTCCTGTTCTACCTGGATCTCGACCTGTTCTACTTGGGTCTCGACCTGTTCTACCTGGGTCTCGACCTGTTCTACCTGGGACTCCACCTGTTCTACCTGGGTCTCCACCTGTTCTACCTGGGACTCCACCTGTTCTACCTGGATCTCGACCTGTTCTACTTGGGTCTCGACCTGTTCTACCTGGGTCTCCACCTGTTCTACCTGGGTCTCGACCTGTTCTAACTGGGTCTCCACCTATTCTACCTGGGTCTCGACCTGTTCTACCTCGGTCTCGACCTGTTCTACCTGGGTCTCCACCTGTTCTACCTGGGTCTCCACCTGTTCTACCTGTGACTCGACCTGTTCTACCTGGGTCTCGACCTGTTCTACCTGGGACTCCACCTGTTCTACCTGGGTCTCGACCTGTTCTACCTGGGACTCGACCTGTTCTACCTGGGTCTCCACCTGTTCTACCTGGGTCTCCACCTGTTCTACCTGGGTCTCCACCTGTTCTACCTGGGTCTCCACCTGTTCTACCTGGGTCTCGACCTGTTCTACTTGGGTCTCGACCTGTTCTACCTGGGTCTCGACCTGTTCTACCTGGGTCTCCACCTGTTCTACCTGGGTCTCTACCTGTTCTACCTGGGTCTCGACCTGTTCTACCTGGGACTCCACCTGTTCTACCTGGATCTCGACCTGTTCTACTTGGGTCTCGACCTGTTCTACCTGGGTCTCGACCTGTTCTACCTGGGACTCGACCTGTTCTACCTGGGTCTCCACCTGTTCTACCTGGGACTCCACCTGTTCTACCTGGATCTCGACCTGTTCTACTTGGGTCTCGACCTGTTCTACCTGGGTCTCCACCTGTTCTACCTGGGTCTCCACCTGTTCTAACTGGGTCTCCACCTCTTCTACCTGGGTCTCGACCTGTTCTACCTCGGTCTCGACCTGTTCTACCTGGGTCTCCACCTGTTCTACCTGGGTCTCCACCTGTTCTACCTGTGACTCGACCTGTTCTACCTGGGTCTCCACCTGTTCTACCTGGGACTCCACCTGTTCTACCTGGATCTCGACCTGTTCTACTTGGGTCTCGACCTGTTCTACCTGGGTCTCCACCTGTTCTACCTGGGTCTCCACCTGTTCTAACTGGGTCTCCACCTCTTCTACCTGGTTCTCGACCTTTTCTACCTGGATCTCGACCTGTTCCTCTTGGGTCTCGACCTGTTCTACCTGGGTCTCCACCTGTTCTACCTGGGTCTCCACCTGTTCTACCTGGGTCTCGACCTGTTCTACTTGGGTCTCGACCTGTTCTACTTGGGTCTCCACCTGTTCTACCTGTGACTCGACCTGTTCTACCTGGGTCTCGACCTGTTCTACCTGGGACTCCACCTGTTCTACCTGGGTCTCGACCTGTTCTACCTGGGACTCGACCTGTTCTACCTGGGTCTCCACCTGTTCTACCTGGGCCTCCACCTGTTCTACCTGTGTCTCGACCTGTTCTACCTGGGTCTCGACCTGTTCTACCTAGGACTCCACCTGTTCTACCTGGGTCTCCACCTGTTCTACCTGGGTCTCCACCTGTTCTACCTGGGTCTCCACCTGTTCTACCTGGGTCTCCACCTGTTCTACCTGGGACTCGACCTGTTCTACCTGGGTCTCCACCTGTTCTACCTGGGACTCCACCCGTTCTACCTGGGTCTCCACCTGTTCTACCTGGGTCTCCACCTGTTCTACCTGGGTCTCCACCTGTTCTACCTGGGTCTCCACCTGTTCTACCTGGGTCTCGACCTGTTCTACTTGGGTCTCGACCTGTTCTACCTGGGTCTCGACCTGTTCTACCTGGGTCTCCACCTGTTCTACCTGGGTCTCGACCTGTTCTACCTGGGTCTCGACCTGTTCTACCTGGGACTCCACCTGTTCTACCTGGATCTCGACCTGTTCTACTTGGGTCTCGACCTGTTCTACCTGGGTCTCGACCTGTTCTACCTGGGTCTCCACCTGTTCTACCTGGGTCTCGACCTGTTCTACTTGGGTCTCGACCTGTTCTACCTGGGTCTCCACCTGTTCTACCTGGGACTCGACCTGTTCTACCTGGGTCTCCACCTGTTCTACCTGGGTCTCCACCTGTTCTACCTGGGACTCGACCCGTTCTACCTGGGTCTCGACCTGTTCTACCTGGGACTCCACCTGTTCTACCTGGGTCTCGACCTGTTCTACCTGGGTCTCCACCTGTTCTACCTGGGTCTCGACCTGTTCTACTTGGGTCTCGACCTGTTCTACCTGGGTCTCCACCTGTTCTACCTGGGACTCGACCTGTTCTACCTGGGTCTCCACCTGTTCTACCTGGGTCTCCACCTGTTCTACCTGGGTCTCGACCTGTTCTACCTGGGTCTCCACCTGTTCTACCTGGGTCTCGACCTGTTCTACTTGGGTCTCGACCTGTTCTACCTGGGTCTCCACCTGTTCTACCTGGGACTCGACCTGTTCTACCTGGGTCTCCACCTGTTCTACCTGGGTCTCCACCTGTTCTACCTAGGTCTCCACCTGTTCTACCTGGGTCTCCACCTGTTCTACTTGAGACCTGGACTTTGTGACTTGCTTGTGACTCCAATAATAATGACTTGGTTGGTCCCACTTCTGCCCCCTAGTGGTCGGTTTTGAAGGCATGCAGGCCAGAAGTCATGCTAATTTATTCTAAAAATGTCTAAAAGCATTTCACTGCACTGTTGAGAGGTAGCTGTCTAGAAGCATTTCACTGCACTGTTGAGAGGTAGCTGGCTAGGAGCATTTCACTGCACTGTTGAGAGGCAGCTGGCTAGAAGCATTTCACTGCACTGTTGAGAGGTAGCTGGCTAGAAGCATTTCACTGCACTGTTGAGAGGTAGCTGGCTTGAAGCATTTCACTGCACTGTTGAGAGGTAGCTGGATAGAAGCATTTCACTGCACTGGTGAGAGGTAGCTGGCTAGAAACATTTCACTACACTGTTGAGAGGTAGCTGGCTAGAAGCATTTCACTGCACTGTTGAGAGGTAGCTGGCTAGAAGCATTTCACTGCACTCTTGAGAGGTAGCTGGCTGGGAGCATTTCACTGCACTGTTGAGAGGCAGCTGGCTAGAAGCATTTCACTGCACTGTTGAGAGGTAGCTGGCTAGAAGCATTTCACTGCACTGTTGAGAGGTAGCTGGCTAGAAACATTTCACTGCACTGGTGAGAGGTAGCTGGCTAGAAGCATTTCACTGCACTGTTGAGAGGTAGCTGGATAGAAACATTTCACTGCACTGGTGAGAGGTAGCTGGCTAGAAGCATTTCACTGCACTGTTGAGAGGTAGCTGGCTAGAAGCATTTCACTGCACTGTTGAGAGGTAGCTGGCTAGAAGCATTTCACTGCACTGTTGAGAGGTAGCTGGATAGAAACATTTCACTGCACTGGTGAGAGGTAGCTGGCTAGAAGCATTTCACTGCACTGTTGAGAGGTAGCTGGCTAGAAGCATTTCACTGCACTGTTGAGAGGTAGCTGGATAGAAGCATTTCACTGCACTGTTGAGAGGTAGCTGGCTAGAAGCATTTCACTGCACTGGTGAGAGGTAGCTGGCTAGAAGCATTTCACTGCACTGTTGAGAGGGAGAAGCATTTCACTGCACTGTTGAGAGGTAGCTGGCTAGAAGCATTTCACTGCACTGTTGAGAGGTAGCTGGATAGAAGCATTTCACTGCACTGTTGAGAGGTAGCTGGCTAGAAGCATTTCACTGCACTGTTGAGAGGTAGCTGGCTAGAAGCATTTCACTGCACTGTTGAGAGGTAGCTGGCTAGAAGCATTTCACTGCACTGTTGAGAGGTAGCTGGCTAGAAGCATTTCACTGCACTGTTGAGAGGTAGCTGGTTAGAAGCATTTCACTGCACTGTTGAGAGGTAGCTGGCTAGAAGCATTTCACTGCACTGGTGAGAGGTAGCTGGCTAGAAGCATTTCACTGCACTGTTGAGAGGTAGCTGGCTAGGAGCATATCACTGCACTGTTGAGAGGTAGCTGGCTAGAAGCATTTCACTGCACTGTTGAGAGGTAGCTGGATAGAAGCATTTCACTGCACTGTTGAAAGGCAGCTGGCTAGGAGCATTTCACTGCACTGTTGAGAGGTAGCTGGCTAGAAGCATTTCACTGCACTGTTGAGAGGTAGCTGGCTAGAAGGATTCCAATGCAACTGTTGAGAGGTAGCTGGCAGGAAGCATTTTCACTGCACTGTTGAGAGGTAGCTGGCTAGGAGCATTTCACTGCACTGTTGAGAGGTAGCTGGCAGGAAGCATTTCACTGCACTGTTGAGAGGTAGCTGGCTAGAAGCATTTCACTGCACTGTTGAGAGGTAGCTGGCTAGAAGCATTTCACTGCACTGTTGAGAGGTAGCTGGCAGGAAGCATTTCACTGCACTGTTGAGAGGTAGCTGGCAGGAAGCATTTCACTGCACTGTTGAGAGGTAGCTGGCTAGGAGCATTTCACTGCACTGTTGAGAGGTAGCTGGCTAGGAGCATTTCACTGCACTGTTGAGAGGTAGCTGGCTTGAAGCATTTCACTGCACTGTTGAGAGGTAGCTGGCTAGAAGCATTTCACTGCACTGTTGAGAGGTAGCTGGATAGAAGCATTTTACTGCACTGTTGAGAGGTAGCTGGCTAGAAGCATTTCACTGCACTGTTGAGAGGTAGCTGGCTAGAAGCATTTCACCTTTTACTCCCTGTTGTATTTTGTGTATGAAAAAAAACCCGTTGATTTCATGTACAAGATATATAAAGTATTAATATATGTTTTAATTGAAGGATGATAATCAGTTTACATAGAATTATTGCATTTCATATGCTCCGGACTCCTTACTGATTAGATGTTATATATCGACCACACACACACACACACATACGCAGGCAGGCAGGCAGGCAGGCACGCACGCACGCACACACACATACGCACGCAGGCAGGCACGCACGCACGCACGCACGCGCACGCACACACACACACACACACACACACACACACACACACACACACACACACACACACACACACACACAAACCTTCGACAGGCGTCACCCTCCGCAGCGCAGAGGCAGGCACGCATTTCTATAGGGTGGTGTTGTTCCATCATGGGCACCGGGCGGCTCGTGATTGACCGGTTTCTCTCCCGTACTGTCAACCAGCAGCGCGCCGGCGCCTCCCCTTCCCATATAAGTGAACGGAATCTATTCATTCTTCACGCTGTGCTTGGTGAAGTAGAACCGACTGGTCCACGGGATGTTGACAGAATAAAATCTACTACTTTTGAAGTATTTTCGTCGACCGTTTTCTTTTGGTAGTTTGGCTTTTACGTCGCTCATAGCCATCTTTATCGCCGACACATAATCTCCGGTATTTGGTACCAAGTGATTGTTTTCTCTCTACCCCGCCGTACCGGGTGCGTTATTACCGAAATGAAGGCTACTACTTCCGTCCGCTTCCAGAAGGATACCTCAAGCAGCGGCGGCGACGAGCTTTCGTTACACTACCTCTCGGATCACAGCCTGAACATCGCCCGGTCTCGGTTGCAGGAAGAAGAGCAGCTGTGTCCGCAGGACGATATGAACCACTGTTACAGTCGCCTGAAGCGCCTCGTACCCACCATACCGCGGCATAAGAAAGTCAGCAAAGTGGAGATCCTTCAGCACGTCATAGATTACATCCTGGACCTGCAGCTAGCGCTAGAGACGCACCCTTCTCTCCTGAAACAACAGACCGGGACATGCCCGCCGCACCCCGCCTCTAACCGGACACCACTAACGGTTCTCAACACAGACCACCAGGTAAGAAGCGATGGCACAAGACGTCAATTCAACGTCTCTTCCACGTTGGTTCAACAATGAAATGACGTGGAAACAACGTTGGTTCAACCAGTGTGTGCCCAGTGGGATGGTCGAGAAGACTATATATAGATTGGGTGGCGTGGATCAGTGGCGTTGTCCTTTTGAAGTCAGGAGACGTATTGTAGAATAACGAATGGCCTTGTTTATGTTGTTGTGGGAAACATCGTATTGACAGAGACACATTTGATTGACACATCGTATTGACAGAGACACATGTTATTGACACATCGTATTGACAGAGACACATTTTATTGAAACATCGTATTGACAGAGACACATTTTATTGAGACATCGTATTGACAGAGACACATTTTATTGAAACATCGTATTGACAGAGACACATTTTATTGAGACATCGTATTGGCAGAGACACATTTTATTGAGACATCGTATTGGCAGAGACACATTTTATTGAAACATCGTATTGACGGAGACACATTTTATTGACACATCGTATTGACGGAGACACATTTTATTGACACATCGTATTGACAGAGACACATTTTATTGAAACATCGTATTGACAGAGACACATTTTATTGAGACATCGTATTGACAGAGACACATTTTATTGGCACATCGTATTGACAGAGACACATTTTATTGAAAGGCATAATACATCATTTCTAGTGGCAGTGGTTGTTGCATGTGAAAGACAGGACCCCTGTGCTTGAGGTGAAGGAGTCTGTAGTCTGTTGTGGTTCCTGCTGTGATGCTCTCAGATCAGATGTTAAGTTGTGTTGAGGTATGCTGTGATGCTCTCAGATCAGATGTTAAGTTGTGTTGTGGTTCCTGCTGTGATGCTCTCAGATCAAACGATAAGTTGTGTTGTGGGTCCTGCTGTGATGCTCTCAGATCAGATGTTAAGTTGTGTTGTGGTTCCTGCTGTGATGCTCTCAGATCAGACGATAAGTTGTGTTGTGGGTCCTGCTGTGATGCTCTCAGATCAGATGTTAAGTTGTGTTGTGGTTCCTGCTGTGATGCTCTCAGATCAGATGTTAAGTTGTGTTGTGGTTCCTGCTGTGATGCTCTCAGATCAGAGGATGTGTTGTGGTCCTGCTGTGATGCTCTCAGATCAGTTGTTAAGTTGTGTTGTGGTGAAGGGTCCTGTGTTGTGGTCCTGCTGTGATGCTCTCAGATCAGATGTTAAGTTGTGTTGTGGTTCCTGCTGTGATGCTCTCAGATCAGATGTTAAGTTGTGTTGTGGTTCCTGCTGTGATGCTCTCAGATCAGATGTTAAGTTGTGTTGTGGTTCCTGCTGTGATGCTCTCAGGTCAGATGATAAGTTGTGTTGTGCTTCAGGTCCTGTGTTGTGGTCCTGCTGTGATGCTCTCAGATCAGACGATAAGTTGTGTTGTGGTCCTGCTGTGATGCTCTCAGATCAGATGTTAAGTTGTGGTGAAGGGTCCTATGTTGTGGTTCCTGCTGTGATGCTCTCAGATCAGAGGATAAGTTGTGTTGTGGTTCCTGCTGTGATGCTCTCAGATCAGATGTTAAGTTGTGTTGTGGTGAAGGGTCCTATGTTGTGGTTCCTGCTGTGATGCTCTCAGATCAGAGGATAAGTTGTGTTGTGGTTCCTGCTGTGATGCTCTCAGATCAGACGATAAGTTGTGGCCCTGCTGTGATGCTCTCAGGTCAGACGATAAGTTGTGTTGTGGTGAAGGGTCCTGTGTTGTGGTCCTGCTGTGATGCTCTCAGGTCAGATGATAAGTTGTGTTGTGGTTCCTGCTGTGATGCTCTCAGATCAGATGATAAGTTGTGTTGTGGTTCCTGCTGTGATGCTCTCAGATCAGATGATAAGTTGTGTTGTGGTCCTGCTGTGATGCTCTCAGATCAGATGATAAGTTGTGTTGTGGTTCCTGCTGTGATGCTCTCAGATCAGATGATAAGTTGTGTTGTGGTTCCTGCTGTGATGCTCTCAGATCAGATGATAAGTTGTGTTGTGGTTCCTGCTGTGATGCTCTCAGATCAGACGATAAGTTGTGTTGTGGTTCCTGCTGTGATGCTCTCAGATCAGAGGATGTGTTGTGGTCCTGCTGTGATGCTCTCAGGTCAGTTGTTAAGTTGTGTTGTGGTCCTGCTGTGATGCTCTCAGGTCAGTTGTTAAGTTGTGTTGTGGTGAAGGGTCCTGTGTTGTGGTCCTGCTGTGATGCTCTCAGATCAGTTGTTAAGTTGTGTTGTGGTGAAGGGTCCTGTGTTGTGGTCCTGCTGTGATGCTCTCAGGTCAGTTGTTAAGTTGTGTTGTGGTCCTGCTGTGATGCTCTCAGGTCAGTTGTTAAGTTGTGTTGTGGTTCCTGCTGTGATGCTCTCAGATCAGATGTTAAGTTGTGTTGTGCTTCAGGTCCTGTGTTGTGGTTCCTGCTGTGATGCTCTCAGATCAGAGGATGTGTTGTGGTCCTGCTGTGATGCTCTCAGATCAGACGATAAGTTGTGGTGAAGGGTCCTGTCATGGAGTCAACATGTCACCTGGTTCATTCTCTGTATAGCTCGTGGTTTGTGTCCCCTTACCTGACTCATAGACTGCAGGGTAGTATTCATTCTCTGTATAGCTCGTGGTTTGTGTCACCTTACCTGACTCATAGACTGCAGGGTAGTATTCATTCTCTGTATAGCTCGTGGTTTGTGTCACCTTACCTGACTCATAGACTGCAGGGTAGTATTCATTCTCTTTCCCCTTATTTCAGAGGATGTCAACAGGCCAATAGGAGGACTCCGTTTTGTGTCGCTGAGAAATGGTGAGTAGGATCCTATTATTCTGGTTTAAATCTGCTTCACAATGTTTGTGTTCTCTTCAATGAAATAGACCTTCAATTCACCCGGATTAGTATTATTATGAGTAGTACTAGCAGTATTATTAGTATGAGTAGTACTAGCAGTATTATTAGTATGAGTGGTACTAGCAGTATTATTATTATGAGTAGTACTAGCAGTATTATTATTATGAGTGGTACTAGCAGTATTATTATTATGAGTAGTACTAGCAGTATTATTATTATGAGTAGTACTAGCAGTATTATTAGTATGAGTAGTACTAGCAGTATTATTAGTATGAGTAGTACTAGCAGTATGAGTAGTACTGGCAGTATTAGTATTATGAGTAGTACTAGCAGTATTATTATTGTGAGTAGTACTAGCAGTATTATTATTATGAGTAGTACTAGCAGTATTATTAGTATGAGTAGTACTAGCAGTATTATTAGTATGAGTAGTACTAGCAGTATGAGTAGTACTGGCAGTATTAGTATTATGAGTAGTACTAGCAGTATTATTATTACGAGTAGTATTAGCAGTATTATTAGTATTATTACGAGCAGTATTATTATTTGTAGTATTATTATGAGTCGTGCTAGCAGTATTACTAGTATTGTTATAGGTGGTATTATTATTAGTGGTATTACCATGAGTAGTACTCGCTGTATTATTAGTATTATTACGAGTATTATTACTATTATTATTGTTATGAGTAGTACTAGCATTATTAGTAGTAGTAGTATGAGTAATATTATTATTATTATGAGTAGTACTAGCGGTATTATTATTACGAGTAGTACCATCAGTGTTATTAGTATTATTATGAGTATTATTATTATTATTATGAGTAGTATTATTATTATGAGTGGTACCAGCATTGTAATTATTATGAGTAGTATTAACAATATTATTATTAATATTATTATGGGTAGTACTAGCAGTATTATTATTATGGGTAGTACCATTAGTATTATTATGAGTAGTACTTGCATTATTACTATTATGGGCAGTACTAGCAGTATTATTAGTATTATTATGAGTAGTATTATTATTACTATTCTTATTATGAGTAGTACTAGCAGTATTAGTATTAGAGTAGTACTAGCAGTATTATTATTATGAGTAGTACTAGCAGTAGTAGTATTATTATTATTGTTATTATTATGAGTAGTAGTAGTAGTATTATTGTTGTTATTGTTATTATGAGTAGTAGTAGTAGCAGTATTATTATTATGAGTAGTAGTAGTAGTATTAGTATGAGTAGTACTAGCAGTATTATTAGTATGAGTGGTACTAGCAGTATTATTAGTATGAGTAGTACTAGCAGTATTATTAGTATGAGTGGTACTAGCAGTATTAGTATGAGTAGTACTAGCAGTATTATTAGTATGAGTGGTACTAGCAGTATTATTATTATGAGTAGTACTAGCAGTATTATTATTATGAGTGGTACTAGCAGTATTATTATTATGAGTGGTACTAGCAGTATTATTAGTATGAGTAGTACTAGCAGTATGAGTAGTACTGGCAGTATTAGTATTATGAGTAGTACTAGCAGTATTATTAGTATGAGTAGTACTAGCAGTATGAGTAGTACTGGCAGTATTAGTATTATGAGTAGTACTAGCAGTATTATTAGTATGAGTAGTACTAGCAGTATGAGTAGTACTGGCAGTATTAGTATTATGAGTAGTACTAGCAGTATTATTATTATTATTATGAGCAGTATTATTATTTGTAGTATTATTATGAGTCGTGCTAGCAGTATTACTAGTATTGTTATAGGTGGTATTATTATTAGTGGTATTACCATGAGTAGTACTCGCTGTATTATTAGTATTATTACGGGTATTATTACTATTATTATTGTTATGAGTAGTACTAGCATTATTAGTAGTAGTAGTATGAGTAATATTATTATTATTATGAGTAGTACTAGCGGTATTATTATTACGAGTAGTACCATCAGTGTTATTAGTATTATTATGAGTATTATTATTATTATTATGAGTAGTATTATTATTATGAGTGGTACCAGCATTGTAATTATTATGAGTAGTATTAACAATATTATTATTAATATTATTATGGGTAGTACTAGCAGTATTATTATTATGGGTAGTACCATTAGTATTATTATGAGTGGTACTTGCATTATTACTATTATGGGCAGTACTAGCAGTATTATTAGTATTATTATGAGTAGTATTATTATTACTATTCTTATTATGAGTAGTACTAGCAGTATTAGTATTAGAGTAGTACTAGCAGTATTATTACTATGAGTAGTACTAGCAGTAGTAGTATTATTATTATTATTGTTATTATTATGAGTAGTAGTAGTAGTATTATTGTTGTTATTGTTATTATGAGTAGTAGTAGTAGCAGTATTATTATTATGAGTAGTAGTAGTAGTATTATTGTTGTTATTGTTATTATGAGTAGTAGTAGTAGAAATAATAGCAGTATTATTGTTATTGTGAGTAGCACTAGCGTTGTTGCTGTGATTTCAGCTATTAAACTGTGACTTGCAGTAGCAGTAGACAGTAGACAGAGTGTCATTGAGGAACCTGATTATTGACAACAGGAGCCAGCTGTGTGTTGCACAATAACTGTCCTCTTGTGTAGCAACGTTCCAAGCAGAGGGTTAAAGGTCATATGCCTGTAAATGAGAAGCAGAGCCTGGTTAGGTTAGCTGTAAGGCTCTGAGACACAGACAGACAGACAGACAGACAGACAGACAGGTAGGTAGGTAGGCAGGCAGGCAGGCAGGCAGGCAGACAGACAGACAGACAGGCAGGTAGGTAGGTAGGTAGGTAGGTCGACAGACAGACAGACAGACAGACAGACAGACAGACAGACAGGTAGGTAGGTAGGTAGGTAGGTAGACAGACAGACAGGCAGGCAGGCAGGTAGGCAGACAGACAGACAGACAGACAGACAGACAGGCAGACAGACAGACAGACAGACAGGCAGGCAGACAGACAGACAGGCAGGCAGGCTGACAGGCAGGCTGACAGGCAGACAGGCTGACAGGCAGGCAGACAGACAGACAGACAGGCTGACAGGCAGGCAGACAGGCAGGCAGGCAGGCAGGCAGGCAGGCAGGCAGACAGGCAGACAGGTAGGTAGACAGACAGACAGGCAGACAGACAGGCAGGCAGACAGACAGGCAGGCAGATTGACAGGCAGGCAGACAGACAGACAGACAGACAGACAGGCAGGCTGACAGGCAGGCAGACAGACAGGCAGGCAGGCTGACAGGCAGGCTGACAGGCAGGCAGACAGACAGACAGGCAGGCTGACAGGCAGACAGGCAGGCAGGCAGGCAGGCAGGCAGGCTGACAGGCAGCTGTGTTTGTGGTATACTGGAAGTTAGTTGTCTGAGCCGGTCCGTTTGTTTTTGGCTTGTTGATGAAGCCCTGTGTTGTGTCGGCGGCGCCAGTCAGTCTGGAGCGGACCGTTCACACACCCCCTCTATTCATTCTGTCCACAGGTGTGCAGAGCGGTTTCGGTGCACAGAGCAGAGCTGAGAGCAGAGAGCAGGGGAGAGCTGCTCCAGTCCACACCCAGCTCAGCCTCAGCCTCCAGCCAGGGAATCTCAGCCAGCAACACGAAGCTTTATCACACAGGGGGGGACCCCCCCCCCTCCTCCGCTGAAGAACCTGCTACGGGCAAATAAAACCCTATTTATAACACGTTTATTAAAAACAAACTAAAGCTGTGTTCAACTGGCCCATAACTTAACTTTTTATGTCAAATACTATTACAATCTAAACGGGTGGAAGAAGAATCCCTTGTTGTGAGGTCTTGCTAGAAACTAGAGCTCGTTGAACAACAAATACTAGTTTATAAAATTAAAATAACTAAAACCAAAAGTGTGGAACTTTTACTAAATTGGAAAATAATTGTACATGTTTGGACATCTATTGTTTAGAATAGATGATTTTTGTGTTGAACAAGGTTTTTCCCCCCCCTGAGATAAACATGTTTCATATTGTAAAGAGGAACAAATGACTGGAGACATTTCAGATTGTAGAAACAGATGCTCAAAGGTGGAAGAAAATGTCTGTTACGCTCAAATAGACTATTGTAATTATAAGATATTTTTATTAAAACCTTTTGACGTGTAAATAATGTGTTTTTGGACTTTGAAGTGGATTAAATATTAATACTTCAAGATGTTACGTTAATAAACTCTCCACAGCAGTTCATTTTGCAGTGTTATATTTCAACGTATTGTTATATTTCAATGTATTGTTGTTATATTTCAATGTATTGTTATATTTCAACGTATTGTTGTTATATTTCAATGTATTGTTGTTATATTTCAATGTATTGTTGTTATATTTCAATGTATTGTTGTTACATTTCAACGTATTGTTGTTATATTTCAACGTATTGTTGTTATATTTCAATGTATTGTTGTTATATTTCAACGTATTGTTGTTATATTTCAATGTATTGTTATATTTCAACGTATTGTTGTTATATTTCAATGTATTGTTATATTTCAATATATTGTTATATTTCAATATATTGTTGTTATATTTCAATATATTGTTGTTATATTTCAATGTATTGTTATATTTCAATGTATTGTTATATTTCAACGTATTGTTGTTATATTTCAACGTATTGTTGTATTTCAATGTATTGTTATATTTCAATATATTGTTATATTTCAATATATTGTTGTTATATTTCAATATATTTCAATATTTCAACGTATTGTTGTTATATTTCAATGTATTGTTGTTATATTTCAATATATTGTTGTTATATTTCAATATATTTCAATATATTGTTGTTATATTTCAATATATTGTTGTTATATTTCAATATATTGTTGTTATATTTCAATATATTTCAATATATTGTTGTTATATTTCAATGTATTGTTATATTTCAATGTATTGTTGTTATATTTCAACGTATTGTTGTTATATTTCAACGTATTGTTGTTATATTTCAACGTATTGTTGTTATATTTCAATGTATTGTTATATTTCAATGTATTGTTATATTTCAATGTATTGTTATATTTCAATGTATTGTTGTTATATTTCAATGTATTGTTGTTATATTTCAATATTGTTGTTATATTTCAATGTATTGTTATATTTCAACGTATTGTTGTTATATTTCAACGTATTGTTGTTATATTTCAACGTATTGTTGTTATATTTCAATGTATTGTTATATTTCAATGTATTGTTGTTATATTTCAATGTATTGTTGTTATATTTCAACGTATTGTTATATTTCAACGTATCGTTGTATTTCAATATATTGTTGTATTTCAACGTATTGTTGTTATATTTCAACGTATTGTTGTTATATTTCAACGTATTGTTGTTATATTTCAAAATATTGTTGTTATATTTCAATGTATTGTTGTTATATTTCAATATATTGTTATATTTCAACGTATTGTTGTTATATTTCAATGTATTGTTGTTATATTTCAATGTATTGTTGTTATATTTCAACGTATTGTTGTTATATTTCAACGTATTGTTATATTTCAACGTATCGTTGTATTTCAATATATTGTTGTATTTCAATGTATTGTTGTTATATTTCAATATATTGTTGTTATATTTCAATATATTGTTGTTATATTTCAATATATTGTTGTTATATTTCAATGTATTGTTGTTATATTTCAATGTATTGTTGTTATATTTCAATGTATTGTTGTTATATTTCAATGTATTGTTGTTATATTTCAACGTATTGTTATATTTCAACGTATCGTTGTATTTCAACATATTGTTGTATTTCAATATATTGTTGTATTTCAATGTATTGTTGTTATATTTCAATATATTGTTGTTATATTTCAATATATTGTTGTTATATTTCAATATATTGTTGTTATATTTCAATGTATTGTTATATTTCAATATATTGTTGTTATATTTCAACGTTATAGTTTTAACAAGCATATAGCATGTAAAGGCTCCACTAAAATGTGCACTAAAACTGTTTGTATGTAATTTGGTACAGCCTAAACTCCCTTGTTTTATATCCCCTTCAATTGTTTTTCTCTTGTATTGATTTAATTTAGGAACCTTTTGAAATGTTAACATTTTGGGGCAGTTTTAACCAACGTGAAAACCAGACGTTAGAAGTCTGATATGATTGTTGATGATTTAGTAACATTTTACTGTAACTGTTGAAGAACAATAGATGCTACGGCTGGAGAAATTACCCTCCAATCACTGCATCAGATTGTTCTGAGGACTACAAGAACCAAAACTAACCTCCAATCACTGCATCAGATTGTTCTGAGGACCAAAACTAACCTCCAATCACTGCATCAGATTGTTCTGAGGACTACAAGGACCAAAACTAACCTCCAATCACTGCATCAGATTGTTCTGAGGACTACAAGGACCAAAACTAACCTCCAATCACTGCATCAGATTGTTCTGAGGACTACAAGGACCAAAACTAACCTCCAATCACTGCATCAGATTGTTCTGAGGACTACAAGGACCAAAACTAACCTCCAATCACTGCATCAGATTGTTCTGAGGACTACAAGGACCAAAACTAACCTCCAATCACTGCATCAGATTGTTCTGAGGACTACAAGGACCAAAACTAACCTCCAATCACTGCATCAGATTGTTCTGAGGACTACAAGGACCAAAACTAACCTCCAATCACTGCATCAGATTGTTCTGAGGACTACAAGGACCAAAACTAACCTCCAATCACTGCATCAGAATGTTCTGAGGACCCAAACTAACCTCCAATCACTGCATCAGAATGTTCTGAGGACCCAAACTAACCTCCAATCACTGCATCAGAATGTTCTGAGGACCCAAACTAACCTCCAATCACTGCATCAGAATGTTCTGAGGACCCAAACTAACCTCCAATCACTGCATCAGAATGTTCTGAGGACCCAAACTAACCTCCAATCACTGCATCAGATTGTTCTGAGGACCCAAACTAACCTCCAATCACTGCATCAGATTGTTCTGAGGACTACAAGGACCAAAACTAACCTCCAATCACTGCATCAGATTGTTCTGAGGACCCAAACTAACCTCCAATCACTGCATCAGATTGTTCTGAGGACTACAAGGACCAAAACTAACCTCCAATCACTGCATCAGATTGTTCTGAGGACCCAAACTAACCTCCAATCACTGCATCAGATTGTTCTGAGGACTACAAGGACCCAAACTAATGTCCAATCACTGCATCAGAATGTTCTGAGGACCCAAACTAACCTCCAATCACTGCATCAGATTACTGTGCAATCCCAATATGGTGAATTATACCTCTGAGCCTGGATCTGTGTGAGAGGACAGCTGTTCAGTACTTACTGTGTTCCACTGTTGTACAACGTGACCTTCCACGTGATGAAGAGGAAGAGTTGTCATGACATTAAAGGGGTTTCCAGTCACACTTCATGGGTCGTCTCTAGTGTTGTACCTAAGAGGGTCCTGGTCACACTTCATGGGTCGTCTCTAGTGTTGTACCTAAGAGGGTCCTGGTCACACTTCATGGGTCGTCTCTAGTGTTGTACCTAAGAGGGTCCTGGTCAGTTATCAGTCACACTTCATGGGTCGTCTCTAGTGTTGTACCTAAGAGGGTCCTGGTCACACTTCATGGGTCGTCTCT
Source organism: Salvelinus fontinalis (assembly GCF_029448725.1). NCBI lineage: Eukaryota > Metazoa > Chordata > Actinopteri > Salmoniformes > Salmonidae > Salvelinus > Salvelinus fontinalis. Next base: position 121,095 of record NW_026600359.1, read on the forward strand.
AGTGTTGTACCTAAGAGGGTCCTGGTCACACTTCATGGGTCGTCTCTAGTGTTGTACCTAAGAGGGTCCTGGTCAGTTATCAGTCACACTTCATGGGTCGTCTCTAGTGTTGTACCTAAGAGGGTCCTGGTCAGTAGTTGTCATAACATTAAAGGGTTTCCAGTCACACTTCATGGGTCGTCTCTAGTGTTGTACCTAAGAGGGTCCTGGTCAGTAGTTGTCATGACATTAAAGCGGTTTCCAGTCACACTTCATGGGTCGTCTCTAGTGTTGTACCTAAGAGGGTCCTGGTCAGTAGTTGTCATGACATTAAAGCGGTTTCCAGTCACACTTCATGGGTCGTCTCTAGTGTTGTACCTAAGAGGGTCCAGTAGTTGTCATAACATTAAAGGGTTTCCAGTCACACTTCATGGGTCGTCTCTAGTGTTGTACCTAAGAGGGTCCTGGTCAGTAGTTGTCATAACATTAAAGGGTTTCCAGTCACACTTCATGGGTCGTCTCTAGTGTTGTACCTAAGAGGGTCCTGGTCAGTAGTTGTCATAACATTAAAGGGTTTCCAGTCACACTTCATGGGTCGTCTCTAGTGTTGTACCTAAGAGGGTCCTGGTCACACTTCATGGGTCGTCTCTAGTGTTGTTCGTAAGAGGGTCCTGGTCAGTAGTTGTCATGACATTAAAGGGGTTTCCAGTCACACTTCATGGGTCGTCTCTAGTGTTGTACCTAAGAGGGTCCTGGTCACACTTCATGGGTCGTCTCTAGTGTTGTACCTAAGAGGGTCCTGGTCAGTAGTTGTGTGTGTGTGTGTGTGTGTGTGTGTGTGTGTGTATAAAGAGGAGAACGTGCTACTTGATAAGACTCTAATTGGTGCAGAGTGATTAAATACCACATTCTTACTAATTGCATCTATATTTAAAGCAGCCATTAGCTTAAAAACCACCAACAGGCCAGGACAGGAAAACAATACGAACACAGAGAGAAGAAGAGAGGATTGTATTATATATGATGTAGTTCAGAGGACAGGAAAACAATACGAACACAGAGAGAAGAAGAGAGGATTGTATTATATACGATGTAGTTCAGAGGACAGGAAAACAATACGAACACAGAGAAGAAGAGAGGATTGTATTATATATGATGTAGTTCAGAGGACAGGAAAACAATACGAACACAGAGAGAAGAAGAGAGGATTGTATTATATATGATGTAGTTCAGAGGGCAGGAAAACAATACGAACACAGAGAGAAGAAGAGAGGATTGTATTATATACGATGTAGTTCAGAGGACAGGAAAACAACACGAACACAGAGAGAAGAAGAGAGGATTGTATTATATATGATGTAGTTCAGAGGACAGGAAAACAATACGAACACAGAGAGAAGAAGAGAGGATTGTATATATCATGTAGGTATTTTTTGATCCTGGCTTCATTTTATAAAAATTGACTGAAGCCCTTTAAACCCCTCCCCCTTTTCTTTCTGCAGTAAAAGCATCGTCTGAGCACTGTCGTGGTAGTCATAGTTACATAACATTCCTAATCAAATGATTTCATCTCATCTTGACCACATTTATTGAAACGGACCAATTAAAATAAAAGATATCAGGCACAAATTAACATAAATAATTATGTGAATTTTGTTAAATGCAAAACATTTCTTCTTCTTATCCCTATTATTATTGCCAGCACAGCCATATATATCAGCCATATATATTTTATTTATTTATTTTATTTTACCGTTATTTTACCAGGTAAGTTGACTGAGAACACGTTCTCATTTGCAGCAACGACCTGGGGAATAGTTACAGGGGAGAGGAGGGGGATGAATGAGCCAATTGTAAACATCAGCTCAGTATATATATCAGTCATATATATCAGCTCAGTATTTAACACAGCCATATATATCAGCTCAGTATTTAACACAGCCATATATATCAGCTCAGTATTTAACACAGCCATATATATCAGCTCAGTATTTATCACAGCCATATATATCAGCTCAGTATTTATAACAACCATATATATCAGCTCAGTATTTAACACAGCCATATATATCAGCTCAGTATTTAACACAGCCATATTTATCAGCCATATACAGTGGGGAGAACAAGTATTTGATACACTGCCCATTCTGCAGGTTTTCCTACTTACAAAGCATGTAGAGGTCTGTAATTTTTATCATACGTACACTTCAACTGTGAGAGACGGAATCTAAAACAAAAATCCAGAAAATCACATTGTATGATTTATAAGTAATTAATTTGCATTTTATTGCATGACATAAGTATTTGATCACCTACCAACCAGTAAGAATTCCGGCTCTCACAGACCTGTTAGTTTTTCTTTAAGAAGCCCTCCTGTTCTCCACTCATTACCTGTATTAACTGCACCTGTTTGAACTCGTTACCTGTATAAACGACACCTGTCCACACACTCAATCAAACAGACTACAACCTCTCCACAATGGCCAAGACCAGAGAGCTGTGTAAGGACATCAGGGCTAAAATTGTAGACCTGCACAAGGCTGTGCGAGCAAGGAGGCTACAAACCTGACTCAGTTACACCAGCTCTGTCAGGAGGAATGGGCCAAAATTCACCCAACTTATTGTGGGAAGCTTGTGGAAGGCTACCCGAAACGTTTGACCCAAGTTAAACAATTTAAAGGCAATGCTACCAAATACTAATTGAGTGTATGTAAACTTCTGACCCACTGAGAATGTGATGAAAGAAATAAAAGCTGAAATAAATAATTCTCTCTACTATTATTCTGACTTTTCACATTCTTTAAATAAAGTGGTGATCCTAACTGGCCTAAAACAGGGACTTTTTACTAGGATTAAATGTCAGGAATTGTGAAAAACTGAGTTTAAATGTATTTGGTTGAGATGTATGTAAACCTCCGACTTCACCTGTTACATACAATACAAGGACACACCAACTCATTCAAGGTTTTTTCTTCATTTTTTACTATTTTAATTTACTAATCCTTTTAAGTAAAACACATATTTATTATATTTCTGTAAATGTACCAAAGCATGAATCTGCTGACCTTTGAACCACTACTCAGTGATGCTTCATTTCTGCAGCTTAGTCTCATTGAGATCAAATCTAGTTTTAATGACTGACCTTTTCCACGTCGAGTTCCCCATTCAGGGTCGCCAGCCTGGTGTATCACAAAGCTTCGGCCGGATAGAGAAAAAATAACTGTCCAGGCACATCCTGTGCCAACTCCATCTCCCCCGGAGAGACCCTCAATGAATTACAGAAATGACATCTCTCTGATAAATGCCAAGCTCTTTCTAAGGAGGCCAGCGTCAGAGAGGCTCAGCCCCCCCGGAGGAGCAGTGATTAAGGGGGAAGGAGAGGCTGCCAAGACGCTGACTGGAACACAGAGGACCAGGGCTGGGGGGGTGGCTGGAACACAGAGGACCAGGGCTGCTGGGGGGTGGCTGGAACACAGAGGACCAGGGCTGCTGGGGGGTGGCTGGAACAACAGCCTTGTCACACAACACGACCCTGAGGTGATGTCAGCGATCAGGCATCAATATGTCACGGTAAATACCGATGCTGCAACAAAGGGCTGGGGCTGGAAGCTGAGGAGTAGCATCACTCGGTACTGTCTCTGTGACTAACTGTAATGGACGACTGTCTCTATTCTGTCTCTGTTCTGTGTCTGTGCTGTCTCTATTCTGTCTCTATTCTGTCTCTATTCTGTCTTTATTCTGTCTCTATTCTGTCTTTATTCTGTCTCTATTCTGTCTCTATTCTGTCTCTATTCTGTCTCTATTCTGTCCTGTCTCTATTCTGTCCTGTCTCTATTCTGTTCTGTCTCTATTCTGTCTTTATTCTGTCTTTATTCTGTCTCTGTTCTGTCTCTATTCTGTCTCTATTCTGTCTCTATTCTGTCTCTATTCTGTCTCTATTCTGTCCTGTCTCTATTCTGTCCTGTCTCTATTCTGTCTCTATTCTGTCTCTATTCTGTCTCTATTCTGTCTCTATTCTGTCCTGTCTCTATTCTGTCTCTGTTCTGTCTTTGTTCTGTCTCTATTCTGTCTCTATTCTGTCTTTATTCTGTCTCTATTCTGTCTCTATTCTGTCTCTATTCTGTCTCTATTCTGTCTCTATTCTGTCTCTTCTGTCTCTATTCTGTTCTGTCTCTATTCTGTCTCTGTTCTGTCTTTGTTCTGTCTCTATTCTGTCTCTGTTCTGTTTTTGTTCTGTCTCTATTCTGTCTCTGTTCTGTCTCTGTTCTGTCTCTATTCTGTCTCTGTTCTGTCTCTGTTCTGTCTCTGTGCTGTCTCTGTTCTGTCTCTGTTCTGTCTCTGTGCTGTCTCTATTCTGTCCTGTCTCTGTTCTGTCTCTGTGATGTCTCTATTCTGTCCTGTCTCTGTTCTGTCTCTGTGCTGTCTCTGTGCTGTCTCTGTTCTGTCCTGTCTCTATTCTGTCTTTATTCTGTCTCTGTGCTGTCTCTATTCTGTCTCTATTCTGTCTCTATTCTGTCTCTGTTCTGTCTCTGTTCTGTCTCTATTCTGTCTCTATTCTGTCTCTGTTCTGTCCTGTCTCTATTCTGTCTCTGTTCTGTCTCTGTTCTGTCCTGTCTCTATTCTGTCTCTATTCTGTCTCTGTTCTGTCCTGTCTCTATTCTGTCTCTATTCTGTACTGTCTTTGTTCTGTCTCTATTCTGTCTTTATTCTGTCTCTATTCTGTCTCTATTCTGTGTCTATTCTGTGTCTATTCTGTCTCTATTCTGTCCTGTCTCTATTCTGTCCTGTCTCTATTCTGTCCTGTCTCTATTCTGTCTCTGTTCTGTCTTTGTTCTGTCTCTATTCTGTCTCTATTCTGTCTCTGTTCTGTCTCTGTTCTGTCTCTGTTCTGTGTCTGTTCTGTCTCTATTCTGTCTCTATTCTGTCTCTATTCTGTCTCTATTCTGTCTCTATTCTGTCCTGTCTCTATTCTGTCCTGTCTCTATTCTGTCCTGTCTCTATTCTGTCCTGTCTCTATTCTGTCCTGTCTCTATTCTGTCCTGTCTCTATTCTGTCCTGTCTCTGTCCTGTCTCTATTCTGTCTCTATTCTGTCTCTATTCTGTCTCTATTCTGTCTCTATTCTGTCTCTATTCTGTCTCTATTCTGTCTCTGTTCTGTCCTGTCTCTGTTCTGTGTCTGTTCTGTCTCTGTTCTGTCCTGTCTCTATTCTGTGTCTGTTCTGTCTCTATTCTGTCCTGTCTCTGTTCTGTGTCTGTTCTGTCTCTATTCTGTCCTGTCTTTGTTCTGTCTCTATTCTGTCTCTGTTCTGTCTTTGTTCTGTCTCTATTCTGTCTCTATTCTGTCTCTGTTCTGTCTCTGTTCTGTGCTGTCTCTATTCTGTCTCTGTTCTGTCTTTGTTCTGTCTCTATTCTGTCTCTATTCTGTCCTGTCTCTATTCTGTCTCTATTCTGTCTCTGTGCTGTCTCTGTTCTGTCTCTATTCTGTCTCTGTTCTGTCTCTGTGCTGTCTCTATTCTGTCTCTATTCTGTCTCTATTCTGTCTCTGTTCTGTCTCTATTCTGTCTCTGTCCTGTCTCTATTCTGTCTCTATTCTGTCTCTATTCTGTCTCTATTCTGTCTCTATTCTGTCCTGTCTCTATTCTGTCTCTGTTCTGTCTCTGTTCTGTCTTTGTTCTGTCTCTATTCTGTCTCTGTTCTGTCTCTGTGCTGTCTCTGTTCTGTCTCTATTCTGTCTCTATTCTGTCTCTATTCTGTCTCTATTCTGTCTCTGTGCTGTCTCTATTCTGTCTCTATTCTGTCTCTGTGCTGTCTCTGTTCTGTTCTGTCTTTGTTCTGTCTCTATTATGTCTCTATTCTGTCTCTGTTCTGTCTCTGTTCTGTGCTGTCTCTATTCTGTCTCTGTGCTGTCTCTGTTCTGTCTCTGTTCTGTGCTGTCTCTATTCTGTCTCTATTCTGTCTCTGTTCTGTCTCTGTTCTGTGCTGTCTCTATTCTGTCTCTGTTCTGTCTTTGTTCTGTCTCTATTCTGTCTCTGTCCTGTCTCTATTCTGTCTCTATTCTGTCTCTGTCCTGTCTCTATTCTGTCTCTATTCTGTCTCTATTCTGTCTCTATTCTGTCCTGTCTCTATTCTGTCTCTGTTCTGTCTCTATTCTGTCTCTGTCCTGTCTCTATTCTGTCTCTATTCTGTCTCTATTCTGTCTCTATTCTGTCCTGTCTCTATTCTGTCTCTGTGCTGTCTCTGTGCTGTCTCTGTTCTGTCTCTATTCTGTCTCTGTTCTGTCTCTGTGCTGTCTCTGTTCTGTCTCTATTCTGTCTCTATTCTGTCTCTATTCTGTCTCTATTCTGTCTCTGTGCTGTCTCTATTCTGTCTCTATTCTGTCTCTGTGCTGTCTCTGTTCTGTTCTGTCTCTGTCCTGTCTCTATTCTGTCTCTATTCTGTCTCTATTCTGTCTCTATTCTGTCCTGTCTCTATTCTGTCTCTGTTCTGTCTCTATTCTGTCTCTGTCCTGTCTCTATTCTGTCTCTATTCTGTCTCTATTCTGTCTCTATTCTGTCTCTATTCTGTCCTGTCTCTATTCTGTCTCTGTGCTGTCTCTGTGCTGTCTCTGTTCTGTCTCTATTCTGTCTCTGTTCTGTCTCTGTGCTGTCTCTGTTCTGTCTCTGTTCTGTCTCTATTCTGTCTCTGTGCTGTCTCTGTGCTGTCTCTGTGCTGTGCTGTCTCTGTGCTGTCTCTGTGCTGTCTCTGTGCTGTCTCTGTGCTGTCTCTGTGCTGTCTCTGTGCTGTCTCTATTCTGTCTCTGTGCTGTCTCTGTGCTGTCTCTGTGCTGTCTCTGTGCTGTCTCTATTCTGTCCTGTCTCTGTTCTGTCTCTGTGATGTCTCTATTCTGTCCTGTCTCTGTTCTGTCTCTGTGCTGTCTCTGTGCTGTCTCTGTTCTGTCCTGTCTCTATTCTGTCTTTATTCTGTCTCTGTGCTGTCTCTATTCTGTCTCTATTCTGTCTCTATTCTGTCTCTATTCTGTCTCTATTCTGTCTCTGTTCTGTCCTGTCTCTATTCTGTCTCTGTTCTGTCTCTGTTCTGTCCTGTCTCTATTCTGTCTCTATTCTGTCTCTGTTCTGTCCTGTCTCTATTCTGTCTCTATTCTGTACTGTCTTTGTTCTGTCTCTATTCTGTCTTTATTCTGTCTCTATTCTGTCTCTATTCTGTGTCTATTCTGTGTCTATTCTGTCTCTATTCTGTCCTGTCTCTATTCTGTCCTGTCTCTATTCTGTCCTGTCTCTATTCTGTCTCTGTTCTGTCTCTGTTCTGTCTTTATTCTGTCTCTATTCTGTACTGTCTCTATTCTGTCTCCCTTCTGTCTTTATTCTGTCTCTGTTCTGTCTCTATTCTGTCTCTATTCTGTCTCTATTCTGTCTCTATTCTGTCCTGTCTCTATTCTGTCCTGTCTCTATTCTGTCCTGTCTCTATTCTGTCTCTGTTCTGTCTTTGTTCTGTCTTTATTCTGTCTCTATTCTGTCTCTATTCTGTCTCTATTCTGTCTCTATTCTGTCTCTATTCTGTCTCTATTCTGTCCTGTCTCTATTCTGTCCTGTCTCTATTCTGTCCTGTCTCTATTCTGTCCTGTCTCTATTCTGTCCTGTCTCTATTCTGTCCTGTCTCTATTCTGTCCTGTCTCTGTTCTGTCTCTATTCTGTCTCTATTCTGTCTCTATTCTGTCTCTATTCTGTCTCTATTCTGTCTCTATTCTGTCTCTATTCTGTCTCTATTCTGTCTCTGTTCTGTCTCTGTTCTGTCCTGTCTCTGTTCTGTGTCTGTTCTGTCTCTGTTCTGTCCTGTCTCTATTCTGTGTCTGTTCTGTCTCTATTCTGTCCTGTCTCTGTTCTGTGTCTGTTCTGTCTCTATTCTGTCCTGTCTTTGTTCTGTCTCTATTCTGTCTCTGTTCTGTCTTTGTTCTGTCTCTATTCTGTCTCTATTCTGTCTCTGTTCTGTCTCTGTTCTGTGCTGTCTCTATTCTGTCTCTGTTCTGTCTTTGTTCTGTCTCTATTCTGTCTCTATTCTGTCCTGTCTCTATTCTGTCTCTATTCTGTCTCTGTGCTGTCTCTGTTCTGTCTCTATTCTGTCTCTGTTCTGTCTCTGTGCTGTCTCTATTCTGTCTCTATTCTGTCTCTGTTCTGTCTCTGTTCTGTCTTTGTTCTGTCTCTATTCTGTCTCTGTCCTGTCTCTATTCTGTCTCTATTCTGTCTCTATTCTGTCTCTATTCTGTCTCTATTCTGTCCTGTCTCTATTCTGTCTCTGTTCTGTCTCTGTTCTGTCTTTGTTCTGTCTCTATTCTGTCTCTGTTCTGTCTCTGTGCTGTCTCTGTTCTGTCTCTATTCTGTCTCTATTCTGTCTCTATTCTGTCTCTATTCTGTCTCTGTGCTGTCTCTATTCTGTCTCTGTGCTGTCTCTGTTCTGTTCTGTCTTTGTTCTGTCTCTATTATGTCTCTATTCTGTCTCTGTTCTGTCTCTGTTCTGTGCTGTCTCTATTCTGTCTCTGTGCTGTCTCTGTTCTGTCTCTGTTCTGTGCTGTCTCTATTCTGTCTCTATTCTGTCTCTGTTCTGTCTCTGTTCTGTGCTGTCTCTATTCTGTCTCTGTTCTGTCTTTGTTCTGTCTCTATTCTGTCTCTGTCCTGTCTCTATTCTGTCTCTATTCTGTCTCTATTCTGTCTCTATTCTGTCCTGTCTCTATTCTGTCTCTGTTCTGTCTCTATTCTGTCTCTGTCCTGTCTCTATTCTGTCTCTATTCTGTCTCTATTCTGTCTCTATTCTGTCCTGTCTCTATTCTGTCTCTGTTCTGTCTCTATTCTGTCTCTGTCCTGTCTCTATTCTGTCTCTATTCTGTCTCTATTCTGTCTCTATTCTGTCCTGTCTCTATTCTGTCTCTGTGCTGTCTCTGTTCTGTCTCTATTCTGTCTCTGTTCTGTCTCTGTGCTGTCTCTGTTCTGTCTCTATTCTGTCTCTATTCTGTCTCTGTGCTGTCTCTGTGCTGTCTCTGTGCTGTCTCTGTGCTGTCCTGTCTCTGTGCTGTCTCTGTGCTGTCTCTGTGCTGTCTCTGTGCTGTCTCTGTGCTGTCTCTGTGCTGTCTCTGTGCTGTCTCTGTGCTGTCTCTATTCTGTCTCTGTGCTGTCTCTGTGCTGTCTCTGTGCTGTCTCTATTCTGTCTCTATTCTGTCTCTGTTCTGTCTCTGTTCTGTCTCTGTTCTGTCCTGTCTCTGTGATGTCTCTGTGATGTCTCTGTGATGTCTCTGTGCTGTCTCTATTCTGTCTCTATTCTGTCTCTATTCTGTCTCTGTGCTGTCTCTGTTCTGTCTCTGTTCTGTCCTGTCTCTGTGATGTCTCTATTCTGTCTCTGTGCTGTCTCTATTCTGTCTCTATTCTGTCTCTGTTCTGTCTCTGTTCTGTCTCTGTCCTGTCTCTATTCTGTCTCTATTCTGTCTCTATTCTGTCTCTGTCCCATTAGTAATGGATCACGTTTTTTATTTATTCACCTTTGAAAGTCATCCGTTTCAGTGTAAACTACGACGTTACAGAAAGAAGGTAAAACGTTTTGGATTTTAACGTTCTATTCCTCATCTCATAGTTTCATACTGAGACATCTCATTCCTTCAGCTGAACTCTCTGACTGACTGTCACTCATCTCATAGTTTCATACTGAGACATCTCATTCCTTCAGCTGAACTCTCTGACTGACTGTCATTCATCTCATAGTTTCATACTGAGACATCTCATTCCTTCAGCTGAACTCTCTGACTGACTGTCACTCATCTCATAGTTTCATACTGAGACATCTCATTCCTTCAGCTGAACTCTCTGACTGACTCTGTCATTCATCTCATAGTTTCATACTGAGACATCTCATTCCTTCAGCTGAACTCTCTGACTGACTGTCACTCATCTCATAGTTTCATACTGAGACATCTCATTCCTTCAGCTGAACTCTCTGACTGACTGTCATTCTGTGTCAAAATGTAGATTTCATTTCTGAGGATGAAACTGCCTGAAGGGAAACAAACACATACTAAATAATAATAATAACACATAATTCCATGAAGTCTGAATGATGAAAGGAACCACTTTGATAAGTGTAAAACAACCATTACAATCGGAGGTGGAAAATCCCTTGTTAATACACCTCAGTCCAATGTATTCAACCTTCCAAATGATACCAGTCTATTGATCTGTATTGGGATGTTTATAATGTACATGCCATTATGTTGTAGTTCCCATGTATCACAGTACATCACTTCCATGTATACCGTCTCTCTGGGTGCTGCTCAGACCTGAACCCAACTAGACCAGAACCCAGCTGGACCAGAACCCAGCGCTATATCACAGTACATAACTTCCATGTATACCATCTCTCTGGGTGCTGCTCAGACCTGAACCCAACTGGACCAGAACCCAGCTGGACCAGAACCCAGCGCTATATCACAGTACATAACTTCCATGTATACCATCTCTCTGGGTGCTGCTCAGACCTGAACCCAACTGGACCAGAACCCGGCGCTATATCACAGTATATGGTATTCCATGTATACCATCTCTCTGGGTGCTGCTCAGACCAGAACCCAACTGGACCAGAACCCAGCTGGACCAGAGCCCAGCGCTGTATCACAGTACATAACTTCCATGTATACCATCTCTCTGGGTGCTGCTCAGACCTGAACCCAGCTGGACCAGAACCCAGCTGGACCAGAACCCAACTGGACCAGAACCCAACTGGACCAGAACCCAACTGGACCAGAACCCAACTGGACCAGAACCCAGCTGGACCAGAACCCAACTGGACCAGAACCCAGCTGGACCAGAACCCAGCGCTATCTGATAGTTCTGTTGCGTAATATCTCCTGATTGTTGACATCAACATTAACCGATAAGCAGACCGTTATCCTGTGTTGTCACGCTGCTAGCCCGGCACTAATCAAACAACCTCCTCTTGGCATAGACCCCAATTCTCTAATTCACATGGTAATCAGTTCCAGTCCAAGGGGTCCCCCCCCCCCCTCTCTTACCCTCAAACTGGTCCTGTTGATTCGGAGCTGATTGGCCCAGATGGCCGGCCCAGATGGCCACCTGCTGCACCCCCAGGCGGAGGCTTTGTTTCGGGGATCCCCGACATATGATCAACAACATGAGGCGCCTGAACGCTGTTTACTACAGCCTGTCACATCAAGAGTTACCGTAGGCTTTAATTGGTCTACTGTTAAATAAAGGTCAATTAAAGGTAAAAAACAAACAAACAACAAAGTAAACAACAGAACAGGGATTAACTCCTTCCTCCTTTCAGTTGGCATGTGAGGCGGTCAAATTAAGATTACGCAGAGATGGATGGATATCACAAAAGATGAAGCGTGGGACAAATAAACAGCCCAGCCAGGTCAGAATCACAGCCCAGCCAGGTCAGAATCACAGCCCAGCCAGGTCAGAATCACAGCCCAGCCAGGTCAGAATCACAGTCCAGCCAGGTCAGAATCACAGCCCAGCCAGGTCAGAATCACAGCCCAGCCAGGTCAGAATCACAGCCCAGCCAGGTCAGAATCACCACCCAGCCAGGTCAGAATCACAGCCCAGCCAGGTCAGAATCACCACCCAGCCAGGTCAGAATCACAGCCCAGCCAGGTCAGAATCACAGCCCAGCCAGATCAGAATCACAGCCCAGCCAGGTCAGAATCACAGCCCAGCCAGGTCAGAATCACAGCCCAGCCAGGTCAGAATCACAGCCCAGCCAGGTCAGAATCACATCCCAGCCAGGTCAGAATCACAGCCCAGCCAGGTCAGAATCACAGCCCAGCCAGGTCAGAATCACAGCCCAGCCAGGCCAGAATCACAGCCCAGCCAGGTCAGAATCACAGCCCAGCCAGGTCAGAATCACAGCCCAGCCAGGTCAGAATCACATCCCAGCCAGGTCAGAATCACAGCCCAGCCAGGTCAGAATCACAGCCCAGCCAGGTCAGAATCACAGCCCAGCCAGGCCAGAATCACAGCCCAGCCAGGTCAGAATCACAGCCCAGCCAGGTCAGAATCACAGCCCAGCCAGGTCAGAATCACATCCCAGCCAGGTCAGAATCACAGCCCAGCCAGGTCAGAATCACATCCCAGCCAGGTCAGAATCACATCACAGCCAGGTCAGAATCACAGCCCAGCCAGGTCAGAATCACAGCCCAGCCAGGTCAGAATCACAGCCCAGCCAGGTTAGAATCACATCCCAGCCAGATCAGAATCACAGCCCAGCCAGGTCAGAATCACAGCCCAGCCAGGTCAGAATCACATCCCAGCCAGGTCAGAATCACAGCCCAGCCAGGTCAGAATCACATCCCAGCCAGGTCAGAATCACATCACAGCCAGGTCAGAATCACAGCCCAGCCAGGTCAGAATCACAGCCCAGCCAGGTCAGAATCACAGCCCAGCCAGGTTAGAATCACATCCCAGCCAGATCAGAATCACAGCCCAGCCAGGTCAGAATCACATCCCAGCCAGGTCAGAATCACAGCCCAGCCAGGTAAAGACGTAAAGAGACTAAGGTTTTTCCTCTCTGTACATTCTCCATATTTCCTCGTTTCTTCCTCTCTGTGTTCTGCCTGGCAGCAGACTGCCTTCTTCCTCTCTGTGTTCTGCCTGGCAGCAGACTGCCTTCTTCCTCTCTGTGTTCTGCCTGGCAGCAGACTGCCTTCTTCCTCTCTGTGTTCTGCCTGGCAGCAGACTGCCTTCTTCCTCTCTGTGTTCTGCCTGGCAGCAGACTGCCTTCTTCCTCTCTGTGTTCTGTCTGGCAGCAGACTGCCTTCTCCCTCTCTGTGTTCTGCCTGGTGGCAGACTGCCTTCTTCCTCTCTGTGTTCTGCCTGGCAGCAGACTGCCTTCTTCCTCTCTGTGTTCTGCCTGGCAGCAGACTGCCTTCTTCCTCTCTGTGTTCTGCCTGGAAGCAGACTGCCTTCTTCCTCTCTGTGTTCTGCCTGGAAGCAGACTGCCTTCTTCCTCTCTGTGTTCTGCCTGGAAGCAGACTGCCTTCTTCCTCTCTGTGTTCTGCCTGGAAGCAGACTGCCTTCTTCCTCTCTGTGTTCTGCCTGGCAGCAGACTGCCTTCTTCCTCTCTGTGTTCTGCCTGGCGGCAGACTGTAGTAGTAGTGATGGTACGGTGGTTACAGTATGTTATGAAAGTGTCAGCTCTCTCTCTGTACGTCTCACCATAGTCCCCCTCCCCCAGCCTGGCTCTGCAAGCAATGCATTCTGGGTATATGCCACCAAACCAGAAAGTCTATGTGAGACCTATAGTGACTTCTCTGCTCTTTAGAATCACCTTGGCAGACTGCATTCAGGACTGTGTTGTACACAATGAGTTGATTAGCATAGTGAAAATACAATGTTCCTCATGAATGTACAGGGCAAGGTTCAGGGAACAGAACAGAAACCCTATGACAATACAATGTTCCTCATGAATGTACAGGGCAAGGTTCAGGGAACAGAACAGAAAACCTATGACAATACAATGTTCCTCATGAATGTACAGGGCAAGGTTCAGGGAACAGAACAGTAAACCGGAAAATAATGATATTTTTCAAAGAACAGAACCAGAACCTGGAACGGAAGCGATCCATACTGTTCTGGAACAGAACCATTATTTTTAAAAGCATGGGAACCGGTTAATAATGTAATTTTACATTCCAGGCATTTCATTATTGTTCCACAAAAAAACGCAACTAGTGCAAAAAACCTTCCCTCTGTCACTCAGAAACATATTTGTGTCTGCCTGACAGCTGGAACTCTGTGCCTGTGCGTGTTTAGGCTACCTGCTCTCCCGCTCTGAAGCATAGGCTACCTGCTCTCCCGCTCTGTAGCATAGGCTACCTGCTCTCCCGCTATGTAGCATAGGCTACCTGCTCTCCCGCTCTGAAGCATAGGCTACCTGCTCTCCCGCTCTGAAGCATAGGCTACCTGCTCTACCGCTCTGTAGCATAGGCTACCTGCTCTCCCGCTCTGTAGCATAGGCTACCTGCTCTCCCGCTCTGTAGCATAGGCTACCTGCTCTCCCGCTCTGTAGCATAGGCTACCTGCTCTCCCGCTCTGTAGCATAGGCTACCTGCTCTCCCGCTCTGTAGCATAGGCTACCTGCTCTCCTGCTCTGTAGCATAGGCTACCTGCTCTCCCGCTCTGTAGCATAGGCTACCTACTCTCCCGCTCTGTAGCATAGGCTACCTGCTCTCCCACTCTGTAGCATAGGCTACCTGCTCTCCCGCGCTGTAGCATAGGCAACAGTACAAGCTTCATTCAGAAGACAGGGAGAGACAGAGTCGCCAGAAGTAAGGGTGCTGACTGGTTTGCAGCTAAACCTGAAAAAACTGATTAAAAAAAAAAAGTATTTACAAAATCTTTAACAGTAAAAAAACGAAAATGTTTTTTTTTAAATCACAAAAGCTGGGTTAAAAAACAACATGTCTGCACCCCCCACCCCCAAACATCGTCCCGGGGCTTTGAGGAGAGAGATTGTTAAATTAGCCAAAGAAGAATGGATTCCCTTTCCAATGCTAGTTAAGGAGACTAAAGGACGAGATCTCATGTTAGATTTATTAACTACAAAAAGGTACGCCGTGTTTTTAATTCTGGTGCCGCTCTGCAAGCAGAAGCCTGTCCTCTAGATAGATAAAAAGGACATTCAAAGTTCCTCCATAGAAGCCGCTCCTCCTAGATATAATTCTGTGGACTTAAATCAGATAATGCATGTCATAACAAGATGCCCAGCGCTTCAAGCCTCTTCCTCAACCCTCTCTGGGTCTCTCCCCACCTGCAAAATCTCACTCACATCTTGCGCCAGAGACAACACTTGTCTGTCCATCACGCATGTAAACAACTAGCTTGTCTGTTCTGTCCTCACTGATTGGTCTAAACAACTATCTTGCCTGCTCTGTCCTCACTGATTGGTCGAAACAACTAACTTGCCTGCTCTGTCCTCACTGATTGGTCTAAACAACTATCTTGCCTGCTCTGTCCACACTGATTGGTCTAAACAACTATCTTACCTGCTCTGTCCTCACTGATTGGTGAAGTCATTTAATGAGCTAAATGTAAACAGCTGTTGATTTCACAAGTTGAGAAAGGAACAGGAAAGGAACCGGTCCTTTTCTTGGTTTGAACCGGATCAGAACTTTATTTTGCTGGTCGAAAACAGTGGAACAGAACGAACAAAAAAGATCGTGGTTCTGATAAGAACGAAACAAACGGAAAATAATGTTGGATTCCAACCCCTTGTAACGAGTCAGTAATCAGTACACGCCATTGAAGTGGTATAGTGTAAACACTATAATCATAATCCCAGAGGTTCTGGGGATGGGTACACTATAGATTATTATCCTAATCCCAGAGGTTCTGGGGATGGGTACACTATAGATTATTATCCTAATCCCAGAGATGGGTACACTATAGATTATTATCCTAATCCCAGAGGTTCTGGGGATGGGTACACTATAGATTATTATCCTAAATCCCAGAGGTTCTGGGGATGGGTACACTATAGATTATTATCCTAATCCCAGAGATGGGTACACTATAGATTATTATCCTAATCCCAGAGGTTCTGGAGATGGGTACACTACAGATTATTATCCTAATCCCAGAGGTTCTGGGGATGGGTACACTATAGATTATTATCCTAATCCCAGAGGTTCTGGGGATGGGTACACTATAGATTATTATCCTAATCCCAGAGGTTCTGGGGATGGGTACACTATAGATTATTATCCTAATCCCAGAGGTTCTGGGGATGGGTACACTATAGATTATTATCCTAATCCCAGAGGTTCTGGAGATGGGTACACTATAGATTATTATCCTAATCCCAGAGGTTCTGGGGATGGGTACACTATAGATTATTATCCTAATCCCAGAGGTTCTGGGGATGGGTACACTATAGATTATTATCATAATCCCAGAGGTTCTGGAGATGGGTGCACTCCAGATGGTCAGAGAGAGAGGAAGTTTAGCTTGATTAAACCTTGATTAAATCATTTCTCTACCTGTCCTAGAATAATATTTTAAATAATGAGCCTATTCATCATTTACTGATTCCAACCTGTCATTACATCATCATAGAGCCATAGGGTCAAAGGTCTCTGAGGTAGAAAGAGATTCACTTTATATTAATCAAAATTCAGAGCTGGTAACATCACGCAATATAGGATTCATTTAAGAGAGATATTACTATTTTCCAAGTCACCTTCCCAGCATGCAACTGCACTCTGGTCACAACATTCAGAGCTGGTAACATCATGTAATATAGGATTCATTTAAGAGAGATATTACTATTTTCCAAGTCACCTTCCCAGCATGCAACTGTGCACTCTGGTCACAACATTCAGAGCTGGTAACATCACGTAATATAGGATTCATTTAAGAGAGATATTATTATTTTCCAAATCACCTTCCCAGCATGCAACTGTGCACTCTGGTCACAAAATTCAGAGATGGTAACATCACGTAATATAGGATTCATTTAAGAGAGATATTACTATTTTCCAAGTCACCTTCCCAGCATGCACTCTGATGACATCAGTTGTCATCTTTGACGTACATGATTACCATCGTGTGTTTCTACAGTCATTATTATCCCACCTGGGATTTGAACTCACAACCTCTTGGTTCACTGACATTCTGTTCTTCCCGCTAAGCCACCACGTCTATGTCAATGACTCTGATTTCACACTTTTGCACTTCAAAGTAAATCAAAGCTCTGTTAAAAAGTAAAGTACACTCAAGCAAAAGTATTTTATTCATCATAAAACATTAAAATAAGTCAATAAGTAACTCAAATTCATGGTGAGAGAATAGTCAGATGAATTGATTACTGACGTGGTGTCGTAGCGGGAAGAACGGAACGCAGTGAACCAAGAGGTTGAGAGTTCAAATCCCAGGTGAGGACATGTTGGATAATAATAATAATATAATAATATAATATAATATAATAATAATAATGACTGGATAAATGTAATCATGTACGTTAATGTGTGTCAATTATGTTCGTTGAAAACATTCTAAGTTGGAGGTGAGTTTGGGCCAACTACACATTTGAAGTTCAGATAACACTGACTAAAATGTTGAGAAAACAAAAAAAGTCTGTGGAATTATTATTAGTTAAATCAGCCAGATTTGTTTTTACAGTGTGTGTGTGTGTGTGTGTGTGTGTGTGTGTGTGTGTGTGTGTGTGTGTGTGTGTGTGTGTGTGTGTGTGTGTGTGTGTGTGTGTGTGTGTGTGTGTGTGTGTGTGTGTGTGTGTGTAAGGAGTGGGATGTGGGTCACACAAGATTGACTGACTACAGGCTGCAGTTCTGCAAAGCACCAACGCTTGGACTCTGTTAGACTTCATCTGCCACTGTAGCAGTGTATCAGGTGGTGATGACAGTGTATCAGGTGGTGATGACAGTGTATCAGGTGGTGATGACAGTGTATCAGGTGGTGATGACAGTGTATCAGGTGGTGATGACAGTGTATCAGGTGGTGATGACAGTGTATCAGGTGGTGATGACAGTGTATCAGGTGGTGATGACAGTGTACTGTAGCAGTGTATCAGGTGGTGATGACAGTGTATCAGGTGGTGATGACAGTGTATCAGGTGGTGATGACAGTGTACTGTAGCAGTGTATCAGGTGGTGATGACAGCGTACTGTAGCAGTGTATCAGGCGGTGATGACAGTGTGCTGTAACAGTGTATCAGGTGGTGATGACAGTGTATCAGATGGTGATGACAGTGTATCAGGCGGTGATGACAGTGTACTGTAGCAGTGTATCAGGTGGTGATGACAGTGTATCAGGTGGTGATGACAGTGTATCAGGTGGTGATGACAGTGTATCAGGTGGTGATGACAGTGTATCAGGTGGTGATGACAGTGTATCAGGTGGTGATGACAGTGTATCAGGTGGTGATGACAGTGTATCAGGTGGTGATGACAGTGTATCAGGTGGTGATGACAGTGTACTGTAGCAGTGTATCAGGTGGTGATGACAGTGTATCAGGTGGTGATGACAGTGTATCAGGTGGTGATGACAGTGTACTGTAGCAGTGTATCAGGTGGTGATGACAGCGTACTGTAGCAGTGTATCAGGCGGTGATGACAGTGTACTGTAACAGTGTATCAGGTGGTGATGACAGTGTATCAGATGGTGATGACAGTGTATCAGGCGGTGATGACAGTGTACTGTAGCAGTGTATCAGGTGGTGATGACAGTGTATCAGGTGGTGATGACAGTGTATCAGGTGGTGATGACAGTGTATCAGGTGGTGATGACAGTGTATCAGGTGGTGATGACAGTGTATCAGGTGGTGATGACAGTGTATCAGGTGGTGATGACAGTGTACTGTAGCAGTGTATCAGGTGGTGATGACAGTGTATCAGGTGGTGATGACAGTGTATCAGGTGGTGATGACAGTGTATCAGGTGGTGATGACAGTGTACTGTAACAGTGTATCAGGTGGTGATGACAGTGTATCAGGTGGTGATGACAGTGTACTGTAGCAGTGTATCAGGTGGTGATGACAGTGTACTGTAGCAGTGTATCAGGTGGTGATGACAGTGTATCAGGTGGTGATGACAGTGTATCAGGTGGTGATGACAGTGTATCAGGTGGTGATGACAGTGTATCAGGTGGTGATGACAGTGTATCAGGTGGTGATGACAGTGTATCAGGTGGTGATGACAGTGTACTGTAACAGTGTATCAGGTGGTGATGACAGTGTATCAGGTGGTGATGACAGTGTACTGTAGCAGTGTATCAGGTGGTGATGACAGTGTACTGTAGCAGTGTATCAGGTGGTGATGACAGTGTATCAGGTGGTGATGACAGTGTATCAGGTGGTGATGACAGTGTACTGTAGCAGTGTATCAGGTGGTGATGACAGTGTACTGTAACAGTGTATCAGGTGGTGATGACAGTGCACTGTAACAGTGTATCAGGTGGTGATGACAGTGTACTGTAACAGTGTATCAGGTGGTGATGTCAGTGTATCAGGTGGTGATGACAGTGTATCAGGTGGTGATGACAGTGTACTGTAACAGTGTATCAGGTGGTGATGACAGTGTGCTGTAGCAGTGTATCAGGTGGTGATGACAGTGTACTGTAACAGTGTATCAGGTGGTGATGACAGTGTGCTGTAACAGTGTATCAGGTGGTGATGACAGTGTATCAGGTGGTGATGACAGTGTGCTGTAACAGTGTATCAGGTGGTGATGACAGTGTATCAGGTGGTGATGACAGTGTATCAGGTGGTGATGACAGTGTGCTGTAACAGTGTATCAGGTGGTGATGACAGTGTATCAGGTGGTGATGACAGTGTACTGTAGCAGTGTATCAGGTGGTGATGACAGTGTATCAGGTGGTGATGACAGTGTATCAGGTGGTGATGACAGTGTATCAGGTGGTGATGACAGTGTACTGTAACAGTGTATCAGGTGGTGATGACAGTGTACTGTAACAGTGTATCAGGCGGTGATGACAGTGTATCAGGTGGTGATGACAGTGTACTGTAGCAGTGTATCAGGTGGTGATGACAGTGTACTGTAGCAGTGTATCAGGTGGTGATGACAGTGTACTGTAACAGTGTATCAGGTGGTGATGGCAGTGTATCAGGTGGTGATGACAGTGTACTGTAGCAGTGTATCAGGTGGTGATGACAGTGTACTGTAACAGTGTATCAGGTGGTGATGACAGTGTATCAGGTGGTGATGACAGTGTACTGTAACAGTGTATCAGGTGGTGATGACAGTGTATCAGGTGGTGATGACAGTGTACTGTAACAGTGTATCAGGTGGTGATGACAGTGTATCAGGTGGTGATGACAGTGTACTGTAGCAGTGTATCAGGTGGTGATGACAGTGTACTGTAACAGTGTATCAGGTGGTGATGACAGTGTATCAGGTGGTGATGACAGTGTACTGTAGCAGTGTATCAGGTGGTGATGACAGTGTATCAGGTGATGAGGACAGTGTACTGTAGCAGTGTATCAGGTGGTGATGACAGTGTACTGTAGCAGTGTATCAGGTGGTGATGACAGTGTACTGTAACAGTGTATCAGGTGGTGATGACAGTGTATCAGGTGGTGATGACAGTGTACTGTAACAGTGTATCAGGTGGTGATGACAGTGTACTGTAACAGTGTATCAGGTGGTGATGACAGTGTACTGTAACAGTGTATCAGGTGGTGATGACAGTGTATCAGGTGGTGATGACAGTGTACTGTAGCAGTGTATCAGGTGGTGATGACAGTGTATCAGGTGGTGATGACAGTGTATCAGGTGGTGATGACAGTGTACTGTAACAGTGTATCAGGTGGTGATGACAGTGTATCAGGTGGTGATGACAGTGTACTGTAACAGTGTATCAGGTGGTGATGACAGTGTACTGTAACAGTGTATCAGGTGGTGATGACAGTGTACTGTAACAGTGTATCAGGTGGTGATGACAGTGTATCAGGTGGTGATGACAGTGTACTGTAGCAGTGTATCAGGTGGTGATGACAGTGTACTGTAACAGTGTATCAGGTGGTGATGACAGTGTACTGTAGCAGTGTATCAGGTGGTGACGACAGTGTGTCAGGTGGTGATGACAGTGTACTGTAACAGTGTATCAGGTGGTGATGACAGTGTACTGTAGCAGTGTATCAGGTGGTGATGACAGTGTATCAGGTGGTGATGACAGTGTATCAGGTGGTGATGACAGTGTACTGTAGCAGTGTATCAGGTGGTGATGACAGTGTGCTGTAACAGTGTATCAGGTGGTGATGACAGTGTATCAGGTGGTGATGACAGTGTACTGTAACAGTGTATCAGGTGGTGATGACAGTGTATCAGGTGGTGATGACAGTGTACTGTAGCAGTGTATCAGGTGGTGATGACAGTGTACTGTAACAGTGTATCAGGTGGTGATGACAGTGTATCAGGTGGTGATGACAGTGTACTGTAGCAGTGTATCAGGTGGTGATGACAGTGTATCAGGTGATGAGGACAGTGTACTGTAGCAGTGTATCAGGTGGTGATGACAGTGTACTGTAGCAGTGTATCAGGTGGTGATGACAGTGTATCAGGTGGTGATGACAGTGTACTGTAGCAGTGTATCAGGTGGTGATGACAGTGTATCAGGTGGTGATGACAGTGTATCAGGTGGTGATGACAGTGTGCTGTAACAGTGTATCAGGTGGTGATGACAGTGTGCTGTAGCAGTGTATCAGGTGGTGATGACAGTGTACTGTAACAGTGTATCAGGTGGTGATGACAGTGTGCTGTAACAGTGTATCAGGTGGTGATGACAGTGTATCAGGTGGTGATGACAGTGTGCTGTAAAAGTGTATCAGGTGGTGATGACAGTGTATCAGGTGGTGATGACAGTGTATCAGGTGGTGATGACAGTGTGCTGTAACAGTGTATCAGGTGGTGATGACAGTGTATCAGGTGGTGATGACAGTGTACTGTAGCAGTGTATCAGGTGGTGATGGCAGTGTATCAGGTGGTGATGACAGTGTATCAGGTGGTGATGACAGTGTATCAGGTGGTGATGACAGTGTACTGTAGCAGTGTATCAGGTGGTGATGACAGTGTACTGTAACAGTGTATCAGGTGGTGATGACAGTGTATCAGGTGGTGATGACAGTGTACTGTAGCAGTGTATCAGGTGGGGATGACAGTGTACTATAGCAGTGTATCAGGTGGTGATGACAGTGTACTGTAACAGTGTATCAGGTGGTGATGGCAGTGTATCAGGTGGTGATGACAGTGTACTGTAGCAGTGTATCAGGTGGTGATGACAGTGTACTGTAGCAGTGTATCAGGTGGTGATGACAGTTTACTGTAGCAGTGTATCAGGTGGTGATGACAGTGTACTGTAGCAGTGTATCAGGTGGTGATGACAGTTTACTGTAGCAGTGTATCAGGTGGTGATGACAGTGTACTGTAGCAGTGTATCAGGTGGTGATGACAGTGTACTGTAGCAGTGTATCAGGTGGTGATGACAGTGTACTGTAGCAGTGTATCAGGTGGTGATGACAGCATAGCAGTCTCTGGAAGGCTGTGATGACAGTTTTTAGCTGTTATCATCTGGTCTGTCCAGCCCGCTGTTGCCCCCACCACTACACTCAGGGAGAGATGCTGTCCTGGCTGGGGACCTGACAGGGGAAATGTGATGTCCTGGCTGGGGGGAGATGCTGTCCTGTCTGGGGGGAGATGCTGTCCTGGCTGGGGGGGAGATGATGTCCTGGCTGGGGAGAGATGCTGCCCTGGCTGGGGAGAGATGATGTCCTGGCTGGGGGGAGATGCTGCCCTGGCTGGGGAGAGATGCTGTCCTGGCTGGGGAGAGATGCTGTCCTGGCTGGGGGGAGATGCTGTCCTGGCTGGGGAGAGATGATGTCCTGGCTGGGGGGAGATGCTGTCCTGGCTGTGGGAGATGCTGTCCTGGCTGCTGGGGAGAGATGCTGTCCTGGCTGGGGGGAGATGCTGTCCTGGCTGGGGGGAGATGCGGTCCTGGCTGGGGGGAGATGCGGTCCTGGCTGGGGGGAGATGCTGTCCTGGCTGGGGGGAGATGCGGTCCTGGCTGGGGAGAGATGCTGTCCTGGCTGGGGGGAGATGCTGTCCTGGCTGGGGGAGATGCTGTCCTGGCTGGGGGGAGATGCGGTCCTGGCTGGGGAGAGATGCTGTCCTGGCTGGGGGGAGATGCTGTCCTGGCTGGGGGGAGATGCTGTCCTGGCTGGGGGGAGATGCTGTCCTGGCTGGGGGAGATGCTGTCCTGGCTGGGGGGGAGATGATGTCCTGGCTGGGGAGAGATGCTGCCCTGGCTGGGGAGAGATGCTGCCCCGGCTGGGGAGAGATGCTGCCCTGGCTGGGGAGAGATGCTGTCCTGGCTGGGGGGAGATGCTGTCCTGGCTGGGGAGAGATGATGTCCTGGCTGGGGGGAGATGCTGTCCTGGCTGTGAGGGATGCTGTCCTGGCAGCTGGGGAGAGATGCTGTCCTGGCTGGGGGGAGATGCTGTCCTGGCTGGGGAGAGATGCTGTCCTGGCTGGGGGGAGATGCTGTCCTGGCTGGGGGGAGATGCTGTCCTGGCTGGGGGGAGATGCTGTCCTGGCTGGGGGGAGATGCTGTCCTGGCTGGGGGGGAGATGATGTCCTGGCTGGGGAGAGATGCTGCCCTGGCTGGGGAGAGATGCTGCCCCGGCTGGGGAGAGATGCTGCCCTGGCTGGGGAGAGATGCTGTCCTGGCTGGGGGGAGATGCTGTCCTGGCTGGGGAGAGATGATGTCCTGGCTGGGGGGAGATGCTGTCCTGGCTGTGAGGGATGCTGTCCTGGCAGCTGGGGAGAGATGCTGTCCTGGCTGGGGGGAGATGCTGTCCTGGCTGGGGGGGAGATGCTGTCCTGGCTGGGGGGAGATGCGGTCCTGGCTGGGGGGAGATGCGGTCCTGGCTGGGGGGAGATGCGGTCCTGGCTGGGGGGAGATGCGGTCCTGGCTGGGGGGAGATGCTGTCCTGGCTGGGGGGAGATGCGGTCCTGGCTGGGGAGAGATGCTGTCCTGGCTGGGGGGAGATGCTGTCCTGGCTGGGGGAGATGCTGTCCTGGCTTGGGGAGATGCTGTCCTGGCTGGGGAGAGGTGATGTCCTGGCTGGGGGGAGATGCTGTCCTGGCTGGTGACCTGCCAGGAGAGACGTGATGTCCTGGCTGGGAGGAGATGCTGTCCTGGCTGGGCGACCTGCCAGGGGTGAAGTGCCACTATACAGGCACTGACAGGGACAACACAGACACCTCTGGAAGACTGCTGCAGCTGGGTGAGTGAGAATGAGAGTGAGAGAGAGCGAGAGGAAGATAAAGAGATAGAGAGAGAGACTTAAAGGGTGTTTGGAGATTTTCAAAAGCTTTTAACTACCACACTGATCGCACCCGTAGCCATGGTAGAACAGTGACTTCAGGGAGTTGCTTTTCCCTTTTCGGTAGCGCAATCCAAAATACATTTAGCTGTAAAGCTAATGAGAGACAAGTATAACTGCAGGAAAACATCTGAGTGGAGCATCTGCTTCTGGTTTCAGGGGAATGTGTTCAGTCCCTCACAGAGCCATGTATAGATACAGCCCTTGT
The DNA here is from genome assembly GCF_029448725.1 of Salvelinus fontinalis. Taxonomy (NCBI): domain Eukaryota; kingdom Metazoa; phylum Chordata; class Actinopteri; order Salmoniformes; family Salmonidae; genus Salvelinus; species Salvelinus fontinalis. The sequence goes on from NW_026600359.1 coordinate 145,195, forward strand.
CCCTTCAGATGCACCAAGCCTGCTGGAGGCCCGTCGCCTGATTGGCCCGGCATGGTGGTAGCCTCTCCCTGATTGGCCCGGCATGGTGGTACTCTCTCCCTGATGGGTTGTTGTGCAGCTGGGTGATATTAACCAGGTTCCATTAACACAACTTTCTGCTGATTCAACTGAAACTTTATTGAGACAAAGAAGCATGCAATTCCCATTGAGCAACAGTGACCTGTACAGTACATCTGTGGGTGCTTGATACACTGCTGGAGATGTTTCACCTCACTAACATACACTGGCAGCTAGCGACGACAGTAAAGAGTGACCGAGAGGTTACAGTCAGCTGTGATAGCAACCAGCCAGCAGAAAGAGTCCAAAATAGCACCCTATTGCCTATATAGTGCACTACTGTTGAGCCCTATGGGTCCTGGTCAGAGGTAGAGCACTAAATAGGGAATGGGCTGGTTGGTAGACTTCTACTACTACTACTAGTACATAGTGATGAGCAGGATAGGTAGACTACTACTACTACTACTACTACTACTACATGGTGATGAGCAGGTTAGGTAGACTACTACTACTACTACTACTACTACTACTACATGGTGATGAGCAGGTTAGGTAGACTACTACTACTAGTAGTACATAGTGATGAGCAGGTTAGGTAGACTACTACTACTACTACTACTACTACTACTACATGGTGATGAGCAGGTTAGGTAGACTACTGCTACTACTACTACATGGTGATGAGCAGGTTAGGTAGACTACTACTATTACTACTACTACTACATGGTGATGAGCAGGTTAGGTAGACTACTACTACTACTACAACTACTACATGGTGATGAGCAGGTTAGGTAGACTACTACTACAACTACTACATAGTGATGAGCAGGTTAGGTAGACTACTACTACTACTACTACTACTACTACTACATAGTGATGAGCAGGTTAGGTAGACTACTACTACTACTACTACTACTACTACATGGTGATGAGCAGGTTAGGTAGAATACTACTACTACTAGTACATGGTGATGAGCAGGTTAGGTAGAATACTACTACTACTACTACATGGTGATGAGCAGGTTAGGTAGACTACTACTACTACTACTACTACTACTACTACATAGTGATGAGCAGGTTAGGTAGACTACTACTACTACTAGTACATAGTGATGAGCAGGTTAGGTAGACTACTACTACTACTACTACTACTACTACATAGTGATGAGCAGGTTAGGTAGACTACTACTACAACTACTACATAGTGATGAGCAGGTTAGGTAGACTACTACTACTACTACTACTACTACTACTACATGGTGATGAGCAGGTTAGGTAGACTACTACTACTACTACTACATAGTGATGAGCAGGTTAGGTAGACTACTACTACTACTAGTACATGGTAATGAGCAGGTTAGGTAGACTACTACTACAACTACTACTACTACTACTACTACTACTACTACTACTACTACTACTACTACTACTACTACTACTACTACTACTAGTACATGGTGATGAGCAGGTTAGGTAGACTACTACTACAACTACTACATAGTGATGAGCAGGTTAGGTAGACTACTACTACTACTACTACTACTACTACATGGTGATGAGCAGGTTAGGTAGACTACTACTACTACTACTACTACTACTAGTACATGGTGATGAGCAGGTTAGGTAGACTACTACTACTACTACTACATGGTGATGAGCAGGTTAGGTAGACTACTACTACTACTACTACATAGTGATGAGCAGGTTAGGTAGACTACTACTACAACTACTACATAGTGATGAGCAGGTTAGGTAGACTACTACTACTACTACTACTACTAGTACATAGTGATGAGCAGGTTAGGTAGACTACTACTACTACTACTACATGGTGATGAGCAGGTTAGGTAGACTACTACTACTACTACTACTACTACATAGTGATGAGCAGGTTAGGTAGACTACTACTACTACTACTACATAGTGATGAGCAGGTTAGGTAGACTACTACTACTACTACTACTACTACTACATGGTGATGAGCAGGTTAGGTAGACTACTACTACTACTACTACTACATGGTGATGAGCAGGTTAGGTAGACTACTACTACTACTACATGGTGATGAGCAGGTTAGGTAGACTACTACTACTACTACTACTACTACTACTACATGGTGATGAGCAGGTTAGGTAGACTACTACTACTACTACTACATAGTGATGAGCAGGTTAGGTAGACTACTACTACTACTACTACTACTACATGGTGATGAGCAGGTTAGGTAGACTACTACTACTACTACTACT